>NW_022145963.1:0-92189 GCF_002938485.1 Sitophilus oryzae | reverse complement strand
ATGAATGAATGATTTTATTCGAATAAAATCATTCGATAGTTGAAATCATTCATTCATTAACCATTCGATAGTCTAATTCATTCGATAGTTCCCATCGCTAATTGAAACCACTAATTTATTCCACTAAGTGCGAGGTTCTGAATGAAGCTTAAATCTAAAGTAGGTATGTGACTTGTGTAAAGATTTTATTTTTTGTATACTTACTGCGTCCGCTCCCTCGTAATAATGCTTTCTCCAAAATTATTACTGGCGACTCAAAAGCCAATGTCCAAAATATTGCTACGAATGTTGTAACGATCAAATGACCACAGAAGTTATAGAACTGAAATAAAATTTTGTATAAATTATGACTTATATTTTTTTCTCTATTAGACAAAATATTTTTTTACTAAAGTTAGTATTCATAACATCATAATGTAATAAAAAAAGTACAGTTTTATCGTCATTAATTCATTTCCTCTTTTTATTTTTCCCCATTGAAAAACTTTTTTACGCCACCTATTCTCCGGCATACGTAGAACGTGTCCAAACCATTTTAGTAATGTTTCCTCCGATGCATTCATGATACCCCTGACCTTAATGTTTGTCTTTTTTTCCATCCTAGATATACCTTCTTCTAAGGTAGTCCATTTCAACAACTTGAATTTTGCGCTTCGCGTCTGCACTCAGGGTCCATAGCTCTGAACATAGCAAAGAACTGACTACTAAGACATCCAATAATTTGTTTGATATTTTGAATTCAGTTTTATATTTCTTCTTTGCCCAAACCCTCGTTGTTGATAGTAGCACCCAAATATTTAAATTTGTCTGCTTGTTGAACCAATGAAGATTTCAAAACAAGCGTTCGAATTGACAGCTAAGTATTCCATCTTTTTAGACTAAGTCCTAATGACGAACTAAGTCATACCTGACTAATATAAGTCCCCATTTGTTGTATTCTTGATAAAGCATTTTAGCCATGAACTCCAGATCGTATGAGTCCTGCGCAATCACGACCTGATCGTCTGCAAAGATCAGGGTATATAGTGTATCGTCCCCAATGCATATTCCCATACTTTGACATACCACGTAAAACATGGTCTGCGTTGAACAGGATAAGGACATATCATGGGGGTGTGCTGATTCTATGTTTAAATGGGGAAAGTCAGCTTCCTCACAATACGACTGCAACACCGGCAGACTATCCGGCATATAAAAAGTAAAAGCATGCCCATTAATATCCTATTCCGGTCCCTTTGATAATTTCCTGGAAGCTACAGACAGTGACAGTGCAGTCGAATACATTCCTAGTTTAGATGTTTGTTTGTGATACTGTAAGAGTCCCAATTTATTTTTCTTTGGTTCAGTGAAAAATAAATAGCCTTATTGGCGTACAGTAGTAAATTTAAATCTCTCGGGCGCCACCTCTGTTATTTATAGTGGAAGAGGTCCACGTTTCGCCAATACGGGTAGCTTTTATACAGTGGAGATACAAGGGAGTGATGAAATGAAAAGAAATAAAACACACAGTTAACTATAACGTAACATTAAGGCTTTATTTAATTAATTAACTATATACTAAATACCCTAGGAAGTTTCACGACTTTAAATTGTAATGAAAGTGAAAGAAAATTTCCGTAAAAAAAGACCCGTAAAATAAAATTTACAATAACAACCGAGTACCTCTAGAGTTTTGACCGTATCATCTCGATATGCAACTCACTGTCCGATTTAATCACGCGAATTCAAAGCGCGTTTTTGACATGACGTTCTAGTAAATAAAACGACGCGAGTTTCTAACCGGCGTCTAACTTAAGAGCGTCCTAGTAAACACAGACATGTACGTACCGGAGCGACATACTCTTTTATAAACCGACTTTCTAAACGTCGGCGACGTCATTACAGGCGTCCCGGGATAGACAAACGCGAGCCCTGGATCGTTCGCAGTAGAACGAAACGGCGTCCTGTGGGATAGGTACGCACGCGAGCCCTGGATCGTTCGCAGTAGAACGAAACGGCGTCCTGTGGGATAGGTAGGCACGCGAGCCCCGGATCGTTCGCAGTAGAACGAAACGGCGTCCTGTGGGATAGGTACGCACGCGAGCCCTGGATCGTTCGCAGTAGAACGAAACGGCGTCCTGTTGGATAGGTACGCACGCGAGCCCCGGATCGTTCGCAGTAGAACGAAACGGCATCCTGTGGGATAGGTACGCACGCGAGCCCTGGATCGTTCGCAGTAGAACGAAACGGCGTCCTGTGGGATAGGTACGCACGCGAGCCCCGGATCGTTCGCAGTAGAACGACACGGCGTCCTGTGGGATATACAAACACGAGCCCTGGATCATGAAATTAGCGACGTCTCGGCGAGTGGTACGTCGTTTCGTGAAACGCAGGCCGCACACACACCGCCCGGTCTTCGCGTCCACGTGATCCGTTCAGCTCCCCCACCTGCTAGAGGACAGTTGGCCCTGAACGAACACAAGTTTTGCCGGCTTTTACGATCGCGCGCTTTCCTCGCGTCCACGTGATCCGTTCAGCTCCCCCACCTGCTAGAGGACAGTTGGCCCTGAACGAATACAAGCTTTGCCAGCTTTTGCGATCGCGCGCTTTCCTCGCGTCCACGTGATCCGTTCAGCTCCCCCACCTGCTAGAGGACAGTTGGCCCTGAACGAATACAAGCTTTGCCAGCTTTTGCGATCGCGCGCTTTCCTCGCGTCCACGTGATCCGTTCAGCTCCCCCACCTGCTAGAGGACAGTTGGCCCTGAACGAATACAAGCTTTGCCAGCTTTTGCGATCGCGCGCTTTCCTCGCGTCCACGTGATCCGTTCGGCTCCCCCACCTGCTATAGGACAGTTGGCCCTGAACGAACACAAGTTTTGCCGGCCTTTGCGATCGCGCGTTCTAACTATCTCTGTCTCCCTTATCCCTATAACGCGTCAAGGCAGTAAAGTAAACGGTATTAACAATAAAAAGAATACGACCTACTCTCGATCACTTTGGCGGTGGGTGCTTACCTTATACAATACGGCGGCAGGCGGCTGGCAGCAGGACACTTGGCAGGGCACTCCGGACTCGAACCTCACTGGTTCACGTACGACCGCTAACTAACTCCGTAGTGCTAGTGCGGCCGAGGTACTCGACTACGCTCCCCTCCACTCAACCTGCACTGGTAGGGAGAGCGGCGCAAACGTCTCGGTTTCTCGCACCGAACCACGGCGACCAAAACCGATCAAAACTCTCTTACAAAATGGCAATTAAATATTTAACTTATTTAATTCAACAATAGAAACACTAATGAAGTTCATTACAATAATGAGTTAACAATAAAATACACTGCCTGTCATTATTACAAGAGAATCAAGTCTCTATTATTCTAGTATAATATTAATATAATATACAGGGTGGCCCAGAAATTTTATGAACTTCATTACAATACTTGTTATATGTATGTTTGTTTGTACATTTTAGACTCTGTCAGACTATTCAGCTACATAACACACATATTTACTTCCTGCTCTTTTCTTGTACAATGATTATGGTCTCATGTGTTTTGTTGTGATGTTTAGCCATACGATAGATATAGATATTGACATCTCCTCTTCCATTCCCTAAGGGCTACTTCGAAGTAAGCATTGAAGATCAGAGGAGATAAGCTGTATGCAAGTACGATTCATTTGCTTTATGTAGCTCTTTTCTTATCTTAAGTAGAGGTCTATCTACTTCTAAAATATTCAAGACTTCCCATATCTTGCTGCGGGGAATAAGAGTAGTACGCTTTCTCCAAATCAATAAACGCTAGATGGACTTTTTGATTTACTGTTATTTTTTCCCATCACCTGCTGCAGAACAAAACAAAAGAAGCTCTGTATTTTAAATTAGCAATAGAAAACAAAATTATCCACAAATATCAGTCGAATAAATGTTAAGTCCAATAAGTTGGATGATAAATCACAAGCGCCGGATTTCTGGAAAAGTGATAAAAATATAGACAACTCAGTAATCTGTACAATACGGGACTCTAGATTTCCAACAAGTGATGATTGTAAATCTAGAATCTACCAATCATGCGTTTGATCTCTATGACATATGGCACAGAAACTAGGGTCCACAAGGCAGTAACAAGTGTACCCGTATAGTATTAGCCGTAACATAAAGGATTTTAAAAACAGCAGATATAGTCTATACTAAAAATATATTAAAAATATCAACAATGATACACATTGAACGACAAGAAAAGAAACATAGACAAAGGCAAAAATCTGTGAATAAAGAGAAAAGAATAGAGCATGTCAAATAATATGTCTACCAAAAGAATAGCCAAAGTAGTAGTGAAGGGCATTACGATTCTTTTTAGTGAATCGAATCACACAGTTCAATTTCTCATATTGAATCGACTCCTACGATTTATTCGTTTGAACGAACCACATGCACCATTTACGTTTCATAAAAACAAGAATCGTAAGTGGCACTACCCGCGATAATTTGGTAGGACAATTACTTAAGGGACCAGAAAAAGAAATATACAGTTCTTTCATTTGTTTTTCAACATTTTATGACACTGGCGTAATTGGATTGATTATTTTACCAATAATAATAAATTATCAATCCAATCTATATATACTACTTATTTAAAGACTTCTTAATACCAATTTAATATTTTTAGAGCCATATTTTAATTCCGGTTTAATAATCGTAATAAATAGTATATAATACTACCGCATGATCGAAAAAAAAATGGCGTCCAGTTGGCTTGGAAATGAACATCGATGACATTCCCCAAATAAGTTTACATATAAAATGACAGCGATCTTCATTTTATAACCATCGCTGACGCCGTTTTTTTATCACATTGAGGAGAGGTCAACAACCTCTATTTAGACTATTTTTAACAAAAATATTAAGGTGGAAATTAAATATCTTACAGATACTCCCGTACTAAGCACAGCATAAATATGTTTTTTCTTGTAAATAACTTTCTTATCGTTTGCATTTTATGCCCGTGATGTTTGTTTAGGGCTTTTGTTCAAGTATAAATATTGGTGCCTGCATTTATTCTTATAAAATCGCCGGCAACGCCGCGCCGTAGAAACGAACGATCGTTCAAATGGTATGGATCCGTGCTGGTCAGGATTCAATTCAACGAACCGCATTGCAAGCAATGAATCGAATCTCACAATTCATTTTTAATACTCGTTCGAATGAACGATTGTTCAATCTTTGCCCACCTCTACATACTACTTTGTCACGGAAGACCATCCGGACAATTATTCTTAAAGCTGATGACGAGATATTTAGTAATCAATTATTTTCTACTTGATGATTATAATAACATCAGTAATATAATCGTGAATAATTTAAATTTTAGTAGTACAACCTACGTATATTCACTTACCAAAATATAGTCGGTAAAATGCAATGTTGTTCTAGTTTCCATAGCTGTATAAGATATTATGGGTCCATGCATGAGATAAAGGCAGTATACTAGCTTTCCTCCAAGTTGCATGAATCCACAAGATAAAAACCAGTTGATAATACCTAAAAACAGCGATGATATAGAAATAATTCTCTGTATATAATGGAGTAATAGTTTCTTTTTAAATAAATGTCTTTTTATAAATGTAAAATAAAAAAGCTTTTGGTATTGTGTAAAAATAGAAAAACAGTACCTATTACAAAAAATAAATAAAATTTATATTTAAAAAACTTAAATTAGGGTCAACAGATTTGGCAAATATGCCTTAATAAAATAAACACTGATTGTATTAACGTACCAATTAAAATCTAAAATAAATCTAAAACATTAAATCTAATATATATAATATAATGTTGCGGACCTGTGTGGACTCAGCGTAACCCATTCTGATATGTCCCGCCCCCATATGACCTTAATATCGCATAAGAAGAGACACCGCAGTGAATCAGCCAATCGAACATTCGAGAACAATCCAGTTCCACTGGAATGGTGGCGTACATACAAGAACATTCTAAATCTTCTCTATATGCACCTAATGATCTATGGACTGGATTATTCTAGGCTCCCTGTCTGTGGCTATAGAGGGTGTCCCAGAAATAAGTGCAAATATTTTAAGGGGTGGTAGATCTGGTCAAGAGAAACATATTTTCTCTTTACCATTTTTAATAAACTGAAAATAGCGAGTTATTTAACTTTGAAATTTTTAAAAAATAATAGTAACATTTCGAGAACCGCAGGCAGATATCGCCAACTACCTCCAATTACGCGAATCAAGCCCGCTTCTCAGGTAGTTCGACGCCCTGTGTTGCCATATGGACAAGAAAGTATATGCTTAAAAAAAGTCATAAAACCACACCACCTGAGGAGTTTGGCAGAGATTGCAGATATGCATTACATTTTTAAGATTGTGATATTACAAAAAATAAATAAAAAAAACTTACCCAACATTAAAAAATGATACTTATGACAGATCGATGTAACTGTGACAGTTCTCTTTTTGGATACACACTTAACTAAAATACACTTCACTGTGCTGCTTTACTTGTACCTACATGCTATTATAACTGCTATAGTAACAGACCCCATTTCTAACATATTCTTTTCATATAGGCTTCATCACAATTTGAGCCACTGATTTACAA
This sequence comes from Sitophilus oryzae, assembly GCF_002938485.1. Taxonomy (NCBI): domain Eukaryota; kingdom Metazoa; phylum Arthropoda; class Insecta; order Coleoptera; family Curculionidae; genus Sitophilus; species Sitophilus oryzae. The sequence goes on along the minus strand of NW_022145963.1, from coordinate 85,594 downwards.
AACACTTTGAAAAGCGCACATTACTTTGAATACCTTTCTAAATGAATAAATATTGAGAATTATTGTTTCTTATCGCCACTTTACGAACAATTTTAAATACGTATTTTGTTTTTTCGCTATTTTTTCGATGTATTTCGACAATGCCATCAACAGCCCAACCGTCCACCAAGAGTGCCACATATCAACTGGTTCTTTGAGGCGCAGCGCCGCCGTGGCGGGCTTGCGTGTGTCATGCGACGATATTAAGCGACGTTGCCGTAGTTACAATTTCAAATTCAAAACATTCAAAGCAATCAAATTCGTATTAAATTTTAAAAATAAAACAGAGAAACATGAAAGGAAAGAAACAAAACAAAAATGAATTGATTATTCGTCGGGCTGTTTTCGATATATTGAATTCTGAATTACGATAAACATTTTAGAATTTTTTTGTGACCTTATCGATAATCAATTCATTTTTGTTTTGTTTGTTTCCTTTCATGTTTCTCTGTTTTATTTTTAAATTTTAATACGAATTTGATGGTTTCGAATGTCTTGAATTTTAAATTGTTGAAACTACGGCAACCTCGCTTAATATCGTTGCATGACGCAAGCTCGACACGGCAAGGAACCAGTTGACACGCCTCATTTTTGATGAACGGTTGGTTTTCGATGGCATTGTCGAAATACATCGAAAAAATAGCGAAAAAACAAAATACGTACTTAAAATTGTTGAGTGAAACATGTATTATGATGAATCATTTTATTAAATTTATTCCAAAATAAAGTTATTTTGCAGCATAACAAAGATTTTCGCAAACGTCATAAAGGTAATGTTGAAGTTAATATTCGGTGGTTTTTGTTAAGTTTTCATTGAAAGGGTAAGTACTACATTTTTTTTTTCTATATTATTAATAATGAGCACCGATAAAAGATTAAATTTAACATTCCTAATTTTTTGGGTGGAAATTTGTCTATCAATTTATAAATATAGAACTATGTAGAATGTGGATAACATAGGAGGTTGCAACACTGCAAGGTTTAGATACACCGTAGGGAAATCTCAGGTGAATAAACACGTGGCACTAAAAAGTTTTTTCAAATTTCCCGGAAAATGTCAAGAAAAAATTTAAATTTTCATCATTTTTTTTCGTAAAAAAAAACCTCATAGGCGTGTTTCTGAGTTTGAACTATACTACTAGTTAAAATACTTGCACTTATTTCTGGGACACCCTGTCTAACCCTAAGCCGGTACAAGGAGGACAGAAACAAACAGATTCCGTCGACGCGTACAATTGCCGCGCTAAATTCAAAATAAATTCCTTTTAGATAAATGGTTAAAAATAAGTGTGTAAATAGTTCTTTAAGTGTTTTATCATTATTGTTTTGTTACTTAGTGTAAAATAAATTGTGTTTAAATAAATTAGACACGGAACCACACGGAACCGACGAAAAACGTAACAATAGTAACATTTGTTTATAACTAAAATATTTCTACATTACCTCCTTGACCAACAAGACAACTATATACAATCCAACAGAGTTGTAAACACCAAATTGGTCTGCCTAAACTTATTGCAATAGCTTTAACTTCATACTCATATGTAAATCCATAAGTTACATAGGCAGTAACGTACATACCAATCAAAACAACACACCAAATGAACAAGTTCAATTTCTGTAAACAAATATATTAGTTACAAACTTACCGGTATACATATCATCAACTTATTTTAATTTAGCCTCATACTAATAACTTAGTTTTCAATATTTAATTTAGAAAATTAAAGATCGAAGTATAGCATTTCTTTAAATATTTAAAAATGATTATTTAGTATCAGTCATGTGTACTTCTTTGGTGACTTTTAAATAAATAAAATGCTGATTTAAATACAATTTCAATATTCATACAATAGAGACGGAAGCCACGTTAGTTGATTTGTCTCTTGCTATTCACACAACTCACAGAAACCTGTTAGTTGCGAATTTATTGATGTGATGATTCCTTTCGTGTTTTTTGTTTCTAAGACCGGTACCCCAAGCGGTATCCTTTATATATCGATTTTGCATTCAACTCTTATAACAAACTCGCAGTCAATTCCAGAGAAGAGACTTTCCTCCCGAAATCCTCCTTAGAATTTCATTCTCAGATCTTAAGAAATCTGTTTTTGATGGGACTCATTGCTTATTTTGCTTATTGGTAGTACATAATTTTTGAGGTTCAATCAATAATTAATTATTAGAGTACTAATGTAATATGAAAAAAAGTGGAAAATCTTACATTATTAATTTTTTTCAAATGTTGTTTATTGTGTCTCACGTAAGCTCCAAACATAAAACCAATGAAGTAAACATTGAGACGTGAGTGACTGTCATATTCGCTTGAAAAGTCGCTGAAATAAAATATATTTATAATGCTTAGTTAAAAACTAAAATAAAAATAAAGTATAACATATTAGCATTTAGTATGTTGATTTATCATAAATCACTTATTCTGATAACCGTAAAAGTATAAAAAATAATAAATTTTGTTTAAACTGTAATTTTCCTAATTAAATAGTTTCGAACCATTTTTGAACAATACGTAATTTTGTAATTTTTAACTAATTTATATCATTATACATAAGTATTTTCAGTAGAAAAATAAAAATATTTACATATTAATTAACATAATTCAATTAATATTAATTAAAGTATTATGTAAAAACAGTCTTATATCTTTATTTCCAAAATCAAACATTCGATCCTACAGAGTGACCAAGTGCTTTTGAAAAACATTTTATAAAGTTTCTTATTTTAGATAATTAGATATTAATAAAATAAAATATTTTAATTAAAAAAATCTCAAAAAATGTTTTTTAACTAAAGTTTGAAAAATGCTAATAAATACTGCCCCTACTTACGGATCTAGGTCCCTAGTTAACTTTAGTTTGGTGAAAATTGGCAAAACAATAAATATTAAATTCATCACAAATAAAATCCCCATAAAAACTGTATATCTGCGTTTATATACCATTGCTAATAAGATTGTAACTGGTATGGCAAAAAGAAATAGTTGCATATCCGCCGATAAGTACCAAGTAGCTGTAATACACTGAAATAAGAATAAAAGAGTTGACGATGGAATCTTTGGTGATTACAACTGCGAAATAAAACACTAATTCCCCAATCTAATAATAGTAAATGATTTAGTAATAATAGTAGTTAATTAAGTAAATAATACCAATCACCACGAAACCAAAATACATTACTTTTAACACCGCTAGCATCATTAGGAAACTAGTTTAGTTTTAGTCATCTGCTGATGTTGCTAACCTAGTTAACGAAAAAATGTGTTTTGCTGTATGTGGAGAATTAATGTATTATTTTGCTGAAATAAATAATATTATTTTAACAATATACAAAATGGTAATTTTAGAAATACTAATTGTGAATATATACAGGGTGGGTATTAAATAAGTGTAAATATTTTCAGGGCTGGTATATCTCGATAAAGGAAACATATTTTCTCGCTACCTTTTTTCAAATAAGTCCAAAATACCCGAGTTGTTTTACTTTGAAAATAAAAAAAAGACTATTCTGTTAAATTTTGAGAACAACTGGATATTTTCTGGGTTTTCTTTCTTGTAAATTTAATCTACTACCATATATTGCCATATTATCAAGATATTATGTTTTTATAATACAAATTAAAAAAAAATCAAATTTTCAATTCTTTTCGCGAAAAAAACCTTTGAGACTTGAAAAGAAAAAAGTCAGTGGCGCACATGTTTTTTTTTAAATACTCCAATGATAACCCATATACACATCCCTGATGAATTTATCGACACTTTTTTAGCATTAAAATATGTAGCAGTTATAGTAATTTTTAACCTCAAAATTTCATTCAAATCACTAAAAGTACTTGGAAGAAAATTAGAATAAATCGAAAAAATATTAAGTCTTTAAGACCCTGTAGCTACGAAACAAAGCAGAATCGCACCTATGTTGATATGAAAAATAAATCTTAGTTTTACGTGAGGAATAGACTAGAGATTGCACATGTTTTTTTAAACACCCTGTATGATTTATAAATGTTACAATATCTTATTATGACGATAAAAATTAACATGTAAATTTCAGATATGAATATCTTAATTTGCAAATAAATAGTGTCGGCTTACTTAATAATTAATGATAGCGATGATAAGGTTCATGATAAGATAACAGCAAAAATTGTTGGTAATTAACTAAACATTCAATTTATTTGTAATTATAGTTAGTTGAATTTTGATAGTTGAATTATAATTTTCATGGGGATGGAATTCTCAAATACCAAAAATATTATATAACAAAAGGCCCAATCAAATTATTAGTAATTATCGGTGTCGGCTCGTGATTTCGAAGAAGGCTGGGAACAGCCTCAAAAATACCATACATTCTTCCAGTTTTCATGCTAGAAATGGGATCATGCCCTAAATTATACAAGTAAACTTAATCTTTTTACCATAGTGTGGCACGTGCCTCTGTGCCCTTTAGTTACAGCCGCCACTGGTTATTATGTTTTATTTATATTATATTATCACAGATAAAGTATGCATCATATAGGATAACTCATTTATTATTTTGGGTAAACGCCTATGTTAATTTTTACTTTGAAATCCATAAATAATTACATAAAACATCTTAACATATTGATATCGGATATCTGCCAAATTTAACGCGTACAGAAATAAATGGCAAATTACGACTTTATTAAAACTAGCTTCCAAAATTTTATCTGAAAATATATTCTTTAATTTTACACATCTATTTATTACCACTTTTTCTCCACTTAAATAATAATAAATAACAACAGTGAATAATTCAACAAGCGAAACTCATTTGTTTTTTTCTGATAAAATGTTTAATAACAATCGGCGAGGCCATACTTAAAATTAAAATATCCAAGTTAATTTGTTCGAAGGTATCCCATAGATGTGGAATAATTCAGTGACCTTAGGTCCAGAACTGGAGGTTCATGGACAATTGGTGTGCCCTTCTGGGCATGTTCCAAGCATATCTGTTGCAGTTTAAATCTGGAGATAGCGGGAATAATGGCAAATGATTAATTTTATTAAATGCCAGTCATTCTTGCACTACCCTATAGTCCGGTTTGAATTTGTATTCCGTTTGCAGATTTGTGATACAATATTGGGCGATACCTTAAAATTTTCATAATACCACACAGTATAACACTCGTCATCCGACAGTATGTTGTTATACAACAGTATAACACTCGTCATCCGATGAGTCCTCCGAATCCAAGCTGGTTTCCTCTACAAAACCGACATTTGCACAAGACTCAACGTTTCTTTCACATGCACACCATCTCTGTGCATACCACACTTAAAGTGGCACATTTGCAGCTTTAGGAGCAATTAGTTTTGGTATGTGAGCATCTCACTAAATTTAACACTTCATCGGGGGCGCACGGAAGATCACATATTATGGTTTCAAATTCACCATTAACCAATTTCCACCCATATTCCGCTGCTGGTGGTAAACAAGGATGGGGAAGTATGTCTTTATACCATTCCATGCATTGATAAAGGCATCTCAGTATTGCTGGTTTCAGAGCTGCTAAGGTTGGTGGCATATTATCGCTGGAACTTTGTTTTTGGCTAAAGATCCACCATCTCAGGTCAGATAACTTGCTAAAGCTTTTCTTTGTTGGTAAATACACACCGCAAATAAAAGATTCGATTTCTTCAATAACAGATTGAGCTAATATTTCATTTTTCCCACGAGCAGCTAACGCCTGAAGTGTAGATGGAGAAGCTGTTAGAAACTTTTTCCAAAAGCTAATTTTTGATTTACCTTTGAAGGCACCTGTAACGTCAGCTTCTACCATTAACTCTCCCAACGAATCATAAATTGGTCGTAAACGTATTTCCTGATTACTTGATCCGATGGTTACAAAGTTTGTGTCTTCTGGAAACAAAGGAAAACATCTCAAACCAAGTAACAAAACGTCAGTATCTGGTGAAAATATTCTTATCCTATTGACTCCTCTCTTAGTTTCATGTGCAACCTAACAGAATGAAGTATTAATTTTGGATCAGCTTCTTCGTGTGAGCTCTGCAAGTCCATCATATTGTCACAAGCAGTTGTAGCCAATATGAAATTTTCCAAGGAACATAACACTTTGCGATTAGTTTCATTTGCCAGTGATATTACATTGTTTTGGGAAATATTGTGTAATTTCCCCTTTCGTCGATGCATGAGGAAGCAGCTTTTTTAGATTTGTGTTTATAAGACTAGTTTTATCACTAACTATATATTGTATAGGGTTTGCTCCTTTTTGCCTTCTGACCCTTTCCATTGATTTGAAAGAGTCGTTTATACGAGTCAAAAACAACGTGAATTTTAGAATATGTAGAATATTTTTTTTAAAATCTTGGTTGAAAACTGATTTGACAAATCAGAAAAGTATAATAACAAAAATACATTTTTTTTTATTTTAGGGGTGACATATTATTAGGGGTGAGTACCACCTTCTAATACTCTAGTGCAAATTTTAATTTAGATTTATTTTAAAATTTGAAACATGACAAGAATATAGTATTTTTAAGTAACACGCGTACATTAAAAGTTACCCCTTTACGTCGCAAGGAGTAAAACTCACCCCTTATCACATTTTAAACCATATTTTCTGTTATCTTAAATCAAAAAAAGAGTTTTTAAAATTATGCAACAATTTGTTTCCATAATTTCATTTAATTTAATTTTTGTTCTTTTAGGGGTATTAAAGGGGTAAAATATACCCCTCTACCATATTTGCTAGAGAGGGCCCATCAATATTCATATTCTACAAGGTTTACTGAAAATTTTAAGGTATGGCACAATATTGTATCACAAATCTGCACACGGGATCCCATATTTGACAAATTGAAACCGGACTACTAGCTCTGTGTGGATGAGCTTCATCATTCATAAATATGAAATTGGGTTCAAAATTCCAGCGATAATCATTCATCCTGTTATAAATGATGTCGTCAGCATAAACTTCACCTCATTGTATCTTCACAAACATACAACTCCGTTCGGCCTCTGTAGAAAATGGCACTCCAGACCATTGCACATCCACCGCCAAATGGATGTACTTCTTGAATATATCGGTCATTAACTTTTGAATTTCTTGGTCTCCAGGTATGAACTGTACGGCTGTATGATGAAAGCCACTAGTCTTCGTGCTCACTCACGTGTGTCAGTGGGAAAACAAAAGCGGCCTTCATCACTGACCATCATAGTACGCCACTCATCAAGCCAATTCGCTCTTTCATTACACCAGAGCAAACGTTGACCTTTATGGCCTGCGGTCAACGGAGGGCGCCTTAAGAGGCCTATAGCAATGTAAACCTGCTCCATTTAATCTGTTTAAGACCATCACTTGACCGTCACGCATCCGTGGTGTAGCACAAATTCTGCAGGCAGAAAAAAGATCCTGGCTGAGTAGCATGCAGTTTCTTGTAGGATCCATCCTAGCTCATCTAAGTAAGCTTCGGTCCTCCCTAGCATTTGTCGATCTTGGTCTACCCTTATTATGCCATTCCATGTCAGATCCAGTGTCATTAAATCGATTGAGCCGAGAAATTACACTTTGCGAGACATTAAACTTTGGATGGATGGAATGAGTCAGCCATATCGATATGTCGCGCACCTCCCAGAAGCAACCCAATAGCTTGATTTGCTTCCTCTACCGCGCCGTCCAATGACGTCTATTCATCTTGTCGATGACAAAATAATCACAATCTCGCAAAACCGTTGTTTAGCAATATAAAAATGCAACTATTCTAACAAAAATAAAATCGCTTTTTATTCAAAATCTGAGCTAGATAGGTATAGGAAACCCCAATACAGTTTGAAAGAGCATTTAAATCTGCTTCGATTTATTTTAAAAAATACAGGGTGTTGTATTTGAAATAACAAAGATTTCATGTAAAATATTTAAAATATATCAGCAATTTTTGGTACCCTTGTATAAATCTAAGGAAGCAAAGAAAATCAGTAAAGTTTATTTCTCTACCTTTAAACTCAGCACAAGAATTAATTCTGAGAAGTAATGTACAGCGTGTTGATAATCTATTCTATTGTAGCATGCATATCTTTAAATATCTCAAAAACCATAGGAAAAAATATAACTTTGGTATGGATCTTAGTTCTGAAACACCCTGTATATTTCAAAATAATTTTAAATTTTGCATATAGCCAGCCTCACTACATACAGGGTGTGTTTCAAAAGTGGTTCACCCCTATAACTGTTTTATTTTTTCAGTTAAAAAAAACGAGATTAGGTATGTTAGTAAATGACATAAATTAGAATTGATTGACATATTCAGGTGCCCGTTGGCGTAGAGGTACAGGCTCTCGTCTACCAGTCTCAAGGTGGTGGGTTCGAATCCTACACCCGGCATTTCATCAGCCGACTATTTTTATTAAAATAAAAATAGTTTGGGTACCTTGGTCGACTCAGGCTTAAATGAGTACTTGGGATTCACAATCCTGAGGTAATAATAGGCGGTTGAAGCGTAGTGCTAGCCACATTACCTTCCTTGCATACTGAACGGCTCTAGCAAGGCAATCTGTACCTTGCTACTCCCAAGGCGTTAAACGCTATATACGGGAGCTATTATTATATTATGTTGACATATTCAATTGTTTTTGGTCACCTCCTGTTTTACCGGAAATTACTACAACTTTTGATTTTTAAATGACACCCTAGGAATTTTATTGCTTTATTCGATGGAAAATGACACTCTGAACAGAATGACATATCATATGTCACCTTTTGACATTTTCGCATATGGTTTATTTGAAATTATAACTTGAGGTTCTTAATGAAAATTTGACTCGAAATACCAAGTGTATGGTATCAAATTATTCGTAAAAAAATGCTTTTTCCAAATATGCTAATGAGCTACCCTTGTTGTATTTGAAAAAATTGAGATATGATTAAAAATACGATTTGAGCATTTTCTAACTGACCAGGAAAAGACTCTAAAAACATTAGACGATCAAATCTATTTTTCCAGGGCTCCTTGACTAAGAATTAGTGTTTTTAACATAGTACCTAAGCGAAAAAGTTGACATATGATATATCATTTTCTATCGAATAAAATAAAAAAATACCGAGGGTGTTATTTAAAAATCAAAAGTTGTAGCCATTTCGGTGAAACCGAAAGTAACCAAAAACAATTGAATACGTCAATGAATCCTAATTTATGTCATATACTAACATACCAAATCTCGTTTTTTATCTGAAAAAATAAAAAAGTTATAGGGGGTAGCCCACTTTTGAGACGCACCCGATATACCCATAAAATATTTTGTTTCTACATCTTTCCGTTTTCGTATACTCAACCGAGGCGAATGAAACGCGCCACACTGCATATGAGTCCTTGTTTTACCTCGATAAACAATTATTAATTATAGAAATAAAAATATATTTTAGCTAGACGGATGAAAAAAAAATTGATAATAAATAAATACTTATGTATGATTTAAGAAAAATGGAAATAGATTTTTAGCCATATATTTCGTTAAACGTCAAATTTGACAGATATCCTATAGCAAGAAATTAAATTTTATTGTGTAATTTTTAATCCCACATCAACGTAAAAACTTACTCCATAGTTAAATATCAGTTAAATATATTAATTAAAAAATCCTTATAATGCATCCTTTATCTATGACACTTTATAGTTTATATTTTTAAATTACCAAATTCGTCGGGTTGTAGTAATTCTGAATATATAAGAAAAACGACCACCAATTCTCTTTACAAGGCTTTATAAAACTAGCTTGTCCGACGTTAAATCCTGGACCGCTACCTATAAATCTTGCCAAATATGTAACGAAAAGAAAACACATCAACAGGGCAGGCGTAAGTCTGAAACAATGCTAAAATTAGAAATTACAACTATTTTATCCTAACAAACAAATTTTCATAATCTACCTCAAATATCTGTAAATGATCAGAATTGGAACTTTTGCAGTTTGAACTGTGACTGGCTTCTTTACTTCCGTTTTGAAATATTGATAAGCCATAAGGAATCCAGCAATATAAAAGAAAGTGTCGACTCCATACAGGGCCATTCTGAGATAATTTGAAGAATGAGAATAATACCACTGTAAAAGAAACAGAGAGATGTATTGTTGTCATTTTTGGATTTTTACTAAAGTACAATTTTATTCATTGCTTAAATATTTTAAGAATTAAAAATTCTTCTTAAAAATTCCTAACCTTATCTTTTCTATAAAATGGTAAGATAATACTTCCAATTCGATGTTTTGGATTTGAAACACTATCATCAATTTTCTTTATTCAAATACGGACTTCATTTTATATTTTTTTCTACTTATTAATTTTTTTGCTCTTATAAATATATTACGATATAATAAGAACAAATAAGGACTATGTGGAGAAATACGAAACCACGCATCTAGTAATCACATTAAAAAAATCCTTACGGTAGAGTTACAGTATATTTTTAAGAAAAATCCATATTTTTCGACACCAAAAAAAATACTTATCAACAATTGAATGTATAAATGTTAATCTTCCCCACCACTTTATGATTGATAATAGATAACAAAATTATTGTCTTAAGAGAACAAAGCGTAATTGGTTGAAGAATATATTGCAGATATTTTTAACATGCCCTTAGAATTATTATAATTCTTACAAATATGACATATAAAAGAATGTTTCTTAACGTTATTTATATGAAAAACGCCTTGATGAGTTAAGAGAACAACAAATAAGAATAACAAAGGCTTGCACAAAGTTAATCTACACCCAATTACGAGTATACACCCACCGGCACGAAAAACGGACACCTCAAAATTTTGATGTATTTTAAAGTTCAATATATTTTGTTCTTGTGGGCCGATTTTAAAGCATTTTGTAGCTAAATTATTTGGATTTTTAGTATCTCTTTCTAAATTAAAAATAGAAGTTTCCGTCTGTCTGTTATACGAGGCAAAACAGAATGTTGATATTTTGCTGAAAGCATGAAACACATGGAATACGTTAACAAATCAAGGCAATTAAACATAATTTTATCATCTAGGTACATCTCTTCTCGATAGTTAGATTTTTGTTGGTTCTTCTCAATAGCTTTATTTTTGTTGGAGATATTCGCTTTTGAAGAAGACACTAACATTTTTTAGTAATTTTTACATTAAAACCATGCCTTGGCTTTGGGCTCCAGTCAACAGACCTATGAAACACTGTTTATGATTTATGTCACTGTTATTGAAAAATCATCTAGTAGATAATCTAGTAGAGATGTAAAGCATCCAGCATAAGCATTAAGTCCAGAAGTTGTATCCGCTATAGTTGCTTGAGAGAGTTCAAAATTATGTCGCTAACAGATTTAGGTGTGCACGAAGTACAGTGCAGTTGCTTTCCCGAGATAAGTTCACATGCTCCAGGAACCTTCGTATTAGAACTTCGAATCGAGATGATCGACTTATTGTAAGTTTATCGCTAAGAAACCGCGGTTTGCTAGCTTTTCAAATTTTTAATAAATTGCACCTAAGGATCGTAGATGTAAGTGAACGGACTGTAAGAAGAAGTTTAAAAGAAGCAAATCTGATATCAAGAAGTCTGCTTCGGAAACACAACTTATTAGGTCTATTGACTGGGATCAAAAGCGAAGGCATAGTTTTACTGCAAAAATTACAAAAAAATGTTACACTGGACGCGCGTTTCGCTAACCATGTTAACATCATGAGCAGATGATTAAAACTAAACTAATAACTACAAAATAGAGCCTTTATATACTCGCTCAGTTTGCTCTGAGTGGGTGTGACAACACTAGCCAAGCAAGTCAAAACCAACAATTAATTACTCAAACTTGAAACTCTGTTCATACTATATTTACATTCATTAATTTTGACGCTCTCATATGCATCTCATTGCCTGTAATTTGAGACTTGTTTAACTAATTTTAAATTATTAATACCTATACAGTGTCCCTTGCCCTAGGAGATGCAAGACCTTGTCTTTGGTGGGGAAGCTACTGGTCAGGTGCTGGGGGGAATCCCCCCTAGCGCTTGGCTTGATTTAACAAGCATCTAACTCTTCGTCTTGTCCCTGGCTGTAGTGTCGTGGCCAGGGAATTGCACCAAGACATATAACGATACCGGACGGGACTACCCCTGTTCGTCATACCAAAGAATATTATAGTTTTAAGAACTCTCGTGTGGAAGCTTTAGGGATTTGTCACACGGTGGCGCTTTTGAACATAATCGAAGCCTGAAAATGCTAATATTTTAAATTTTGAGGACTACGCGCGGCGATATTTCGTACGGTGTTGCCAAAACATATTTTATTTCTCGATATTTAAAGAAATATGTATTGATTATATATTTCGTATTCGTTAGTACATGAGGCATCCTAAGGCTATAAAAACGTAGCTATGAAAATAAAATTTTAGATTTTTAATTTTTTTGTACCTTCTAATAAAAATTACTTCTATTCCAATAAAAAATTAACTAGTATGATTATGTGTTATCTGTGCTAGTATTAGGAAACTGGAGTAAATACGGAGAATATTAATTCGTTCTCTAAGATGAGCACTACTAAGTAATTTTTTAAAATTCGACCCATAAGGGGGTGTAATTAGACAAAGGGGTGTAATTATACAAAAAAAAATTGTACCTACTAGGAGTATGAACTTTTGCATAGATGTGGCGCATTTGAACATTGATAAGCGATTTTTGGAAATGTATAGCCTAAGGGTAGTGAAACTGGGGGGTGACATTTTCTACAAAAAATGTTAGTTCTAGGAGTATGAAATTTTGTACAGAGTTTCCTTAAGTGACGAAAGTGAGTACCTAGAAGCTAATTTTTGACATTCATCCCCTAGAAATAAGGGATAAAAATTTGTACAAAAGTTTGATACAATCGGTTTTAGAAGTATGAAATTCTGCACAGATGTTCCTTATGTAACGTAATTTAGCACTAAGTAGCACTTTTTGGAAATTCGCCCTCTAAGGGTGTGAAATGAGGGGTGAACGTTCTGAAACAATTCTGTTGAAGGAATATGAAAATTTGCACAGAGGTTCCTTATGTAGCGTAATTGACTATTTAGAGTGATTTTTGGAATTCATTCCTTAAGGGGGTAAAACTAGGGGTGAAAATTTGTATAATTTTTTATGTAAAATCCGATCTAGGACTAGGAGTATGAAATTCTGTTCAGAGGTCTCTTAAATGATGAAAGTGAGTACCTAAAAGCGAATTTTAGGCATGCATCCCCTAAAAAATAAGGGATGAAAATTTGTACAAAAATTTGTTAAAATCGGTTTTAGAAGAATGAATTTTGCAGACGTTCCTTATGTAACGTAATTTAGCACTAAGAAGCAATTTTTGGAAATTCGCCCTCTAAGGGTGGGAAATGAGGGGTTGAACGTTCTGGAACAATAAATTTTGTTCAAGGAATATGAGAATTTGCACAGAGGTTTATTATGTAGCGTAATTGAATAATTAGAGCTATTTTTGGAATTCATTCCTTAAGGAGATAAAACTAAGGGTAAAAATTTGTATAATTTTTATGTAAAATCCATTCTAGGACTAGGAGTATGCAATTTTGTACAGAGGTCCCTTAAGTGATGAAAGTGAGTACCCAGAAGAAAATTTTGGACATGCACCCCCTAAAAAATAAACACTCCCTATAAAACAATTAAAATAAAAAAATTGTCTAAAAAATAAGAAAAAATTGGGGTGGACCACTCTTATCACTTAGGGGTATAAAAAATAGATAACAACCTGGGAATAGGTTGTGACCAAACCAAACCAAACCAGACCTACTGAATATACATATAAAATTTTATCAAAATCGGTCTAGCTGGAGATGGTAACAAAATATTAAAAAAAAACAACCCCTATTAAAATATAGGGGATGATGATGGAACGGTGAAAATTTAGGGTTATTTGTATTTTTTAATGCCAACTAAAAAAATAAAAACATTTTTTTCTTTTCAAAAAATAAAAAATGAGGGTGGGCTACCCTCTTGGCTACCCTTACCACATAAGGGTATAAAAAATAGATAACAACCTATTCTTAGACGCACTGAATATACATATAAATTGTATCAAAATCGGCTAAGCCGTTTCGGAGATGGTAACAAAAAACAACCCCTATTAAAAAATAGGGAATGATGGTAGAACGGTGAAAATTTTAGGTTCTTTGTATTTATTAATGCAAAATAAAAAAATAAAAATATATTTTTTTTCAAAATATAAAAAAATGGGAATGGGCTACCCTTATCACTTAAGCGTATAAAAAATAGATAACAAACTATTTTTAGACCTACTCAATATATATAATAATATTTCTTCAAAATCGGCTAAGCCTTTTCGGAGATGGTAACAAAAAAACAACCCCTATTAGAAAATAGGGGATGATGGTAGAACGGTGAAAATTTAGAGTTGTTTGTATTTTTTAATGCAAAATAAAAAAATAAAAATATATTTTTTTTCAAAATATAAAAAAATGGGAATGGGCTACCCTTATCACTTAAGCGTATAAAAAATAGATAACAAACTATTTTTAGACCTACTCAATATATATAATAATATTTCTTCAAAATCGGCTAAGCCTTTTCGGAGATGGTAACAAAAAACAACCCTATTAGAAAATAGGGATGATGGTAGAACGGTGAAAATTTAGAGTTGTTTGTATTTTTTAAGGCCAAATAAAAAAAATATTTTTTTCAAAAAAAAAAAAATTATGGTGGGCTACCCTCTCGGCTACCCTTATCAGTTAAGGGTATAAAAATAGATAACAACCTATTCCTAGACGTACTGAATATACATATAAAATTTTATCAAAATCGGTCAAGCCGTTTCGGAGATGGTAACAAAAAATTAAAAAAACAACCCCTATTAAAAAATAGGGGATGAAGGTAGAACGGTGAAAATTTTAGGTTCTTTGTATTTATTAATGCAAAATAAAAAAATAAAAATATATTTTTTTTCAAAATATAAAAAAATGGGAATGGGCTACCCTTATCACTTAAGCGTATAAAAAATAGATAACAAACTATTTTTAGACCTACTCAATATATATAATAATATTTCTTCAAAATCGGCTAAGCCTTTTCGGAGATGGTAACAAAAAACAACCCCTATTAGAAAATAGGGGATGATGGTAGAACGGTGAAAATTTAGAGTTGTTTGTATTTTTAATGCAAAATAAAAAATAAAAATATATTTTTTTTCAAAATATAAAAAATGGGAATGGGCTACCCTTATCACTTAAGCGTATAAAAAATAGATAACAAACTATTTTTAGACCTACTCAATATATATAATAATATTTCTTCAAAATCGGCTAAGCCTTTTCGGAGATGGCAACAAAAAAACAACCCCTATTAGAAAATAGGGGATGATGGTAGAACGGTGAAAATTTAGAGTTGTTTGTATTTTTTAAGGCCAAATAAAAAAAATATTTTTTTTTCAAAAATAAAAAAAAATTATGGTGGGCTACCCTCTCGGCTACCCTTATCAGTTAAGGGTATAAAAATAGATAACAACCTATTCATAGACCTACTGAATATACATATAAAATTTTATCAAAATCGGTCAAGCCGTTTCGGAGATGGTAACAAAAAATTAAAAAAACAACCCCTATTAAAAAATAGGGGATGAAGGTAGAACGGTGAAAATTTTGTGTTGTTTGTATTTTTTAATGCCAAATAAAAAAATATTTTTTTTTCACAAAATAAAAAAATGGGGGTGGACTACCCTTATCACTTAATGGTATAAAAAATATATAACTACCTATTCTCAGACCTACTGAATATACATATAAAATTTCATCAAAATCGGTTAAGCCGTTTCGGAGGAGTACACCAAAACTGTAACACGGGAATTATATAAGATAATATTATATGTAAACTGGCGGAGTGCGGAGAACGGAAAGACTGATTATAGCAATAGATAAAATTTAAAATTATAATTTAAAACTATTCAAGAAAGTACACCCAAAACAAGACAACGCCGCGCGTCTATTCGTTCAATTCCGAGCAAAATAACGAGGCCCCAACTTCGTGGGGCCTCGCTCGCTAAAGCGAGGCCCCATCGACAGGTCAGATTTTGATGCGAGACGAGACTTCTAGGGTAATTGGGGTCTTGGCTTAACCGCCTGGACCAAGAGGAGACAACCTCACCAAAAACCTAAATCCTACGATGGTGGGACCAGGTCAAAGGGATGCGTGGCTAGATAGAGGACTAACCATTACTGGCCTCAACCTTGGGGCATCAGGGGGCCCCCATTGTATTTACCACTTAGTTTTACATGCGGGACTCTCTAGAAGTGAGCCAACTATCCCTAGCGACTCGTGGGAACACTATGAGATCCAGTTTTAAAAACACCACCGGTGAAGCTGTGGGGATCTCCTAGCGACACTGGGAACATTACAAATGAAAGTTCCAAGGGACCAAATCCAAAGAGGCAATAGAGAAAGAGGGACATATCCTCTATTATAGATATGGGACAACAACGGTATCAGGTCTAAGGAGAGACTAAGTTACAGAGGTGGTGAAAATGGAGACAGATCCTCCAGCCTTCACCTCACGGGTTCCTCAGCTGAAGACAAGCTCCTTGGCTGTGAAGGGCGGCACGGAAGGCCAAACTCCAACCGTGGAAGGGTGTGTACCCTCGGAGGAAGAAAAAAATCCGTTGCTCAGGGTTAGAGGAAAGCTGGGTTCGTAGGTAAGGCTTCTGACTCACAGTGACTTTCTAGTGTTGTTAAATATTAAAATAAAAAAAATGATAATATATAGGCTGCAGAGATTTTAATATTGATGTTAAGAATTCAAATAGGTATGGTCAAAGACAGTGAAAAGGGCGCCACTTACTTTGTTTATGAGAGTGGTAAAGTAAGAAACCAAAAAGAAAAATACGATATCACAACATAGCTAAAATAAAGTAATCAACAGCATTAAGGGTCTATTATGTTTATCAGGAATAAAAGTCAGAAATATAACTATCCTACATTAAATATTTATTGAAAACGAACACAAGTATCATCAATTAGTCACAGTGATCCCAATAAAACCGCAAGTTATTTTAAATAGATTCGAATTTAGTAACTGTATTCTTTGAACTAAGTAAGCTACTTAATATAAAAACAGGTGAAATTTATGTATGTCGATAATGTTACGATGATGTTTCGAAATATAGTAAATATATACGATGATGTTTCGAAACATGTCGTGTACAAAAACCTTTAAAATGAATCCGTGTTAATAATTTTCATATAAAATATCATAGCTAAGTAAGAGTGTACTGTACGAATCAAATTATAACTTATAACGTTAAATAAAAAATAATTTTGACTACAATATGTGGGATAAATAGTGATAATTTACCGGGTTATTAAATCTGTTGTCTCAAAAATTATAAAATAAAAGCGTACCTTGTGTATCAAACTTAAGAGACTTATCTGTATATAGTTTCTTATGATGTAAACAGGTAGGTAGGTATTCTCCAGGCTAACAGAAGTGGATGCAGATGACTATGGCAGGAGAAGGTCTTCGATATCAGCCAAAAGAACGATTGTAATGTCAGGAACACTGTCTTAAGGTCTGCATAGGTCCATACAAAATGAAAGTGGGTGAAACATACAATAATTACTGCATTATTACTGCATACCATGTGGTAATTACTGAGTACCATGTGGTAGTTACTGAGTACCATGTGGTAGTTACTGGTCTGAAAATCAGCTTTACATAAATATATTCAAACCATATGCCGATCCAAACCAGTAATTAAATACTCAAATAAACGAACGGTGATCATTCCAAGAAGAAACCAAACAAATACGATCTATATTCTGGATTGCATACTTTACAAGGTTTTCAAATTCCCAAATCGGATACCCATGCAATGGAAATCGAAAAGTGGATTCAGAGTGCTTTTCACTGGAAAATTTGTCGGACGCCGAAACACGCGTCTTCTTCAGATCCAAATTCTCAGAAAAAGACCTTCTTCTCAATTTCAGAACCGAAGCTAAAACCTTTTCACCACAGACAAAATGAGAGAGAAAAAAGTGATATCATATGATCGAAATCATTAGAACAGAAAATCGCAATCCACAGCGAAGTGAGATTCGGACAAGTGAAATGCAATTAAGGAAGTTTGGCATATAGCGAATAGATGGCGCTAATAAACAAGACAAGTGAACTGTAATAAATGAACTTTGACATCTAGCGAATAGATGCGCTAATAAAAATTAAATATCGAGACAAGTGAGCTGTAACAAATGGAGTTTGGTATCTTTGGCATCTAGCAAATAGATGGCGCCAATACTAAGAAATTTAAATAAAAATAGATTTTTAAATTCAATTTCATTAAAGGAAATAAAAAATGCTACACTGCCACCCTCCAAAAAAAAGAAAGGCCCTCAAAGAGGACTTTCGCCCAAACACCACTAAGGAAAACTAAATTAAATTGGTACATGTTTTTAGATTTTTGAAATTAAATTTGGTGGATGATAGCTTCGTGTATCATACGTCCATAAAGGAGTCACAATTGGTAAGTCGCAATCGGTATGTCAAATCAGGGGAGGTTACACAATCGGGAAAGTCAAAATCACCACATAATCCAAAAAAAAACAAAATAATATACAAAATATATGATAAACTAAAACTAAACTTAAAACTAAAAAGGTATGGGATAGCAAAAGAAAAATGAATCCCATGGGAGCGCAGAAGTTTCTGAAGAAATTCCCCCGCTGATCGCCTGCACTCAACCCACCTAGTATGAGGCAACGAAATGATTCACAAATCGCGTGTAATCATTCATGCGACCCCTCACACCCAAGGAAGCAGAGAACAAACAAACAACAAAAGAACCTCAACAAAAGCCATGCTACGGATCACTATAAGAGGTTAGTTTGGCGTGATCAAGACAAACTACCTTCGCCACAACCTATGTGCTCACCGGTTAACCATTCAAGGTAACTCACCTGTATGAGAAAAAGAAGGAAAATTACAATAGAAAACAAAATAGAAAGACACAAAGAAAGAGAAAAAAAGATTGTCACTAATGACCCAAAATATCCGTAACATAGGATTCCAGCCTATGAAACGCTATTGCAAATATGGAAAGAAGATCACAATAATATCCAAAACACAGTAAAACATGACGAAGTCATGAGGTTAGCTACGTCTCACTTCTAGGTTGCAATCAAAATCATAACAACTTTTCGTTTTTTTCACGAAGTTGTGTTCTCAGAATATACAAAATACAAGAATCTCTTATATTTCAGATTCTTGTGAACTGAATAACAAAGAATAGAGCAAATGACATAAAACTATATGAGTGATTAACAGAATTACCATCCCACAAAATATTTACTCAAAATTAGGTAATCTGTAGAATACTCGAAGAAAAAAAAATACTGTCATATACTCGCATTTCCAAATAGAAATACTATAACATATCAAAAATATAGGTACGCAAAAAAACTAAATGACAATATAGTTATACTGATTCGCGACAAATCCGTAAAAAAAAACGAGAAGCATGTGAAGAAATGTTGTATAACTGTTTAATCTGAACTAAAAAGAAACTAAAATATAATCTATGTATCCGTTAGACTAAACCCTAAAAAGGAATCGGACATAATAGATTATTTGAATTACTGTGACGTAGTAGAGACATTTTCTGTATCATCGTCGTCAATCGTGTGACCTTGGTATGGTTTAAGATCTTTTATATGCCAGCGGCCTGCGTTAGTACCATTCTCGTCTACTAAAACATAAACTAAATTCGAGATTTTCTTTCGCACTGAAGATAAAATAAAACGAGGAGCTGGGAATATGTCTACCAAAAACTAAAAATGAGGGAGAAAAACCTGTGACCTCATGTTTAGAAGTATTTAAAGCAAACTGAATATTAGAGAGCTGAACATCCCAATCTGTATGCTGTTCAACATAAGTTCTAATAGCTTTTCCTACAGTTTTATTCATTCGCTCAACAAAGTTACATTGAGGAGAATACACAGCATTATACCAGATCTTCTGAACTTGGTATTTCTTAGCTAAATCTCTAAATTCTTTCGCAACAAATTGAGGACCATTGTCACAAATTATATGTTGAGGTACTCCATAGGTAAGAAAAACTTCATTCTCAAGATACTTCACAATATAGGGAGATTTTGATGAACGCAACGGACACAGAAGAACATACTTCGAAAACCAATCGCCAACAACTAAAAGCCACTTATGACCCTTTTTTGATCTAGGAAAAGGACCCATAAGATCTAAAGCGATTGTCTGAAAAGGCATATTAACTTGCTTTTCTTTTCCCATCTTACCTAACGGCATAGTATTAGAAGATTTTTGAGCTCCGCAAACACGACAACTCCTAACAAATTTAAGAACATCGGCTCTCATCTTGGGCCAATAAAATTGTTCTTGAAGTCTCGATAAAGTCTTATAAAAACCCAAATGCGAACAAGTTGGCGGATTATGACATGATTCGATAATATTACGACGTTGAGGACGTGGAACAACCTGCTTCCATTCTTGAAGATTTGATGAAAATGGTAACTGTACCGGAATAAACTTAAAAAGAAAACCATCTTCAACTTTCCACTGTGGAAATGAACCAGGTGAAGCTAAAATCTTTTGCTTCATAGTCTCATACCATGCGTCAGTATGGTCTAAATCTATATTCAAAACGGAAATTTGCGGACATACAAAAGAATCATTATCTGAAATATCTGAAGGAGAATCATCACTAGGTATTCTACTAAGAAAATCTGGAACTACATTATTTGAACCTTTACGATGAACTAAATCAAACGTAAACTGTCTAAGTCTAACAGACCATCTAGCAAGACGACCAGTAGGATTCTGTAATTTATTAAGCCACAAAAGAGAGTAATGATCTGTACAAACGGTAAAACGTACTCCATCAATCCACGGACGAAATTTTTCCAAACTAAAAATAACAGCTAAGCACTCTCGCTCAGTTACACTATAATTGCGCTCGGATCTAGTAAGAGATCTACTAGCATAAGAAATTACACGATCTTCGTCATTAATTTTCTGTATAAGCACTCCACCAAGACCGGTGTTGGATGCATCTGTTTCTATAATAAAAGGTTTAGAAAAATCCGGTTGGGACAAAATTGGAGCAGAAACAAGAAGTTGTTTAATTTTCAAAAAAGAATCTTCAGCGGCAGGATTCCACTGAACTCCTTGACCTTTCTTTTTACCTTTTAACAAATCATTAATGGGTGAAACTAAAGTTGAAAAATTTCTTATAAAACGACGATACCAACTACACAAACCTATAAATCGTTTTATTTCAGTCGTAGTGGTAGGGCGAGGAAAGTTTAACATGGCTGAAACTTTTTCTGGATCAGTTCTTAATGAATTAGAGCCAACAATATATCCAAGAAATTTTAAAGATTTTTTAAAAAATTCACACTTTTTTATATTTATAGTTAGATTAGCATCTTTTAACTTATCTCTAACTTCAGAAAGCAATTTAATATGTTCCTCAAAACTAGGTGAACATATGATTATATCATCTAAATAGCAAAAAATGTGTGGTTCATAACGTGGTCCAAAAATAGCATCAACAAGTCTTTGTTGTGTCTGAGCGGCATTACACAATCCAAATGGCACTGTATTAAATTGAAATTGACCTCTACCAACTATACTGAAAGCAGTTTTTGGTTTGGAATCCTCGGACAATGGAATCTGCCAGAAACTTTTACGCAAATCTATACTAGAAATATACGTAGCTCCACGAAGAGAGTTTAAAATTCTATCTATATTTGGCATAGGGTAAGAGTCATACTTTGTAACCTGATTTAAAGATCGACCATCAAAACAAAAACGAAATTCACCAGTTGGTTTTTTAACTAAAAGCACTGGAGAACACCAAGGACTATTAGAAGGTTCCACGACATTAAGTTTAAGCATATCATTTAATTCCTCATTCAAGATTTTTGACATATAAGGGGACATTAAAAAAGGTTTTTGACGAAATGGTTTGGCATCACCAGTGTCAATCGACATAGTAATTTTATCTGTACGACCAAGACCATGGTCACTATTGATACTGTCAAAAGAGTTAATAAGAAGTTCAGCTTGTTTTCTCTGATTTGGTGTTAAATCATCAAGGGTACACAACGTATTTACTGCACGGGTGTTATAAGGAAATGAAGAAAACTTAGGCTGAGATCTAGAATTGACTTCCCACCAATTTTTCTTAAGATCTTCCATAAGATCAAACCGCAAGATAAAATCACAACCAAAAATAAAACTATGAGGCAAAGAAGGTACTACAATAGCACTTATAACTTGACATGAACCATCAACGACTATAGGTAGATCGACTACACCAACTATTTTCTTTTCGGTATTGTCTGCAGTACTAATTGATAAAAGAGTTGGTTCCCTAATAACCAAATTTAGATTCTCAATAACAGGAATACCAGCAGCTCCAATAACTGTAGATGTACTCCCAAAATCTAAAAGACCACAAATTTCAACGCCTAGAATTTCTACTAAAATATAAGGTCTGTTATTAGAAACCTTTGGACAAAAAAGAGGAGAAACTTTATGATTGGTAGTGGTGGATCTATAAAAATTCTTAACACATAATAACCACTTCTTCCAATCAGATTCTGAAAATAAATTTCTGGGTTTGAATTTTTGAACTGCATGACCAGAAACACGAGTTCGTCCAATTAGTTTTTTAAACATTTGGGACACGCCGGTGACTTAACACCTAAATGACCACATTTAAAACAAGAGAGTTCAGACACAGATAAAACATCAACTAAAGCTAACTGAGTAATGTATTCAGGAAGTAAATTTTGTCTAATAATTTTAATCTTATTAACCTCACTAGGGCATTTACTTAATCTACTAAAAAGATTCTCTAAAGTTGCTATAAAAATTAAAATACTTTCATTTTTTCGTTGTTTATAAGATTTAAATTGCGACCAAATATTGTCATCATTATCTGGTGGCAAAAAGTCTTTCTTTAATCTCTCTACAAGAGATTTCCAATCTATAACATGTTGTTTAATACTTCGGTACCAAATAAAAGCATTTCCGGTAAAAAGTTCTACTGCGGAAGAAAATAAATCTTGTTCACTAACTTTACGTGATTCAGAAAGCTCAGTAACAGTTTCTAAAAATGAAAATAAATCTTGAGGATTACCATTAAATTTAATAGGCCAGTCTGACACTGGACAAGGTTTAGCAACATAAGTCACAATAGGAGGCGGTACATTAATAACCGGTCCTGAAGGGACAGAACTAACATTTAAAATTTCATTTGTGTCAGAAATTTTTGAAAATAAGTCAGCTTCAAGTTGATAACAACTAGTATAAACATCAGTTTGAATAGTCTCTGCATCAGCACGATTTTCATCTAAAATTATTCTTCTAATTCTACCAGCCAAATGTACAAGACGAGATTTTATAACTTTAAACATTGAATCATTTACTCCACCCTCGAATTCAGAAATTGACAAAGAAATTGAATCTAAAGTTGCTTTAATTTCGAAAATTTCTTGATCAAAAGAAAGAGGATAATTTTCCATATTAACTAAACAAAATGGGTTATTAATTTCTCTACTTAAAAGACCTGACAAAATTTTACGTTTACTATCAACATTTTTAGATGTCTTAATACCCCTAATAAGAAGTTCATAATCTAATTCTACTTGTCGTAAATGATTAACTTTAAAAGATTCTTTCTCCATTGTAATTCAGTTATATAAGATATTAAAGACTAAATGATTCAGAAAAATTTACTAATTTTAACAAAAAGTTGTTATGACTCGACGCAATCTATCAGAAAGAAATTATGTTCAATGTCAAAACCAAAAAAGACTCAAATATTCAAAACAAATTCCAAAATTTTACGAAGTACTAACAACGCGACCCTGTAGACTAAATTATGTCCACTCTGTATATTCAAAATATAACCTTACCTGTATATTTATATCAAGATCAAAATTTCAATAAACTATGTAGTCAGAAGTATCAAGTTATTTATCTCTGAGTTTTAAACCGATAAACAAACACCCTCTATAACATAAAAAACAAAAATTGCTGTTGTACTGAAATTATAAAAATTAAATTACAGAAATAATGAAAACAACATTTCAAAACTATAGTCTTTGCCTTAAAGATAATTTATCTGAGCCTAATAGAAATTATTTTACTAAATTAAGTTTACCAATAAAAGTCAAACAAAATAAACTAAGTTGATCCAATTAAATAGAACATGAGCCAATCAAATTAAGCTGAACCATTCAAATTAAGCTGAGTCAATCAAATTAAGCTGAGCCCCACGTTACAGGGCGTCATATACTTTATTCTTCTATGTGTGACGATTTTTCTGTCGTTACCCAAATAGAATAAAAAAAAATCCGTTGCTCAGGGTTAGAGGAAAGCTGGGTGCGTAGGTAAGGCTTCTGACTCACAGTGACTTTCTAATGTTGTTAAATATTAAAATAAAAAAATGATAATATATAGGCTGCAGAGATTTTAATATTGATGTTAAGAATTCAAATAGGTGTGGTCAAAGACAGTGAAAAGGGCGCCACTTACTTTGTTTATGAGAGTGGTAAAGTAAGAAACCAAAAAGAAAAATACGATATCACAACATAGCTAAAATAAAGTAATCAACAACATTAAGGGTCTATTATGTTTATCAGGAATAAAAGTCAGAAATAACTATCCTATATTAAACATTTATTGAAAACGAACACAAGTATCATCAATTAGTCACAGTGATCCCAATAAAACCGCAAGTTATTTTAAATAGATTCGAATTTAGTAACTGTATTCTTTGAACTAAGTAAGCTACTTAATATAAAAACAGGTGAAATTTATGTATGTCTCAATACGATGATGTTTCGAAACATGTCGTGTACAAAAACCTTTAAAATGAATACGTGTTAATAATATTCATATAAAATATCATAGCTAAGTAAGAGTGTACTGTACGAATCAAATTATAACTTATAACGTTAAATAAAAAATAATTTCGACTACAATATGTGGGATAAATAGTGATAATTTACCAGGTTATTAAATCTGTTGTCTCAAAAATTATAAAATAAAAGCGTACCTTGTGTATCAAACTTAAGAGAGATTTATCTGTATATAGTTTCTTATGATGTAAACAGGTAGGTAGGTATTCTCCAGACTAACAGAAGTGGATGCAGATGACTATGGTAGGAGAAGTCTTCGATATCAGCCAAAAGAACGATTGTAATGTCAGGAACACTGTCTTAAGGTCTGCATAGGTCCATACAAAATGAGAGTGGGTGAAACATACAATAATTACTGCATTATTACTTCATATCATGTGGTAATTACTGAGTACCATGTGGTAGTTACTGGTCTGAAAATCAGCTTTACATAAATATATTCAAACCATATGCCGATCCAAACCAGTAATTAAATACTCAAATGAACGAACGGAAATAAGGTGATCATTCCAAGAAGAAACCAAACAAATACGATCTATACTCTGGATTGCATACTTTA
This sequence comes from Sitophilus oryzae, assembly GCF_002938485.1. NCBI lineage: Eukaryota > Metazoa > Arthropoda > Insecta > Coleoptera > Curculionidae > Sitophilus > Sitophilus oryzae. The sequence continues at coordinate 60,045 of NW_022145963.1, read as the reverse complement.
CAAGGTTTTCAAATTCCCAAATCGGATACCCATGCAATGCAAATCGAAAAGTGGATTCAGAGTGCTTTTCACTGGAAAATTTGTCGGACGCCGAAACACGCGTCTTCTCCAAATTCTCAGAAAAAAGACCTTCTTCTCAGTTTCAGAACCGAAGCTAAAACCTTTTCACCACAGACAAAATGAGAGAGAAAAAAGTGATATCATATGATCGAAATCATTAGAACAGAAAATCGTAATCCACAGCGAAGTGAGATTCGGACAAGTGAAATGCAATTAAGGAAGTTTGGCATATAGCGAATAGATGGCGCTAATAAACAAGACAAGTGAACTGTAATAAATGAACTTTGACATCTAGCGAATAGATGCGCTAATAAAAATTAAATATCGAGACAAGTGAGCTGTAACAAATGGAGTTTGGTATCTTTGGCATCTAGCAAATAGATGGCGCCAATACTAAGAAATTTAAATAAAAATAGATTTTTAAATTCAATTTTATTAAAGGAAATAAAAAATGCTACAATATGGTTAGCGAAACGCGTGTCCAGTGTAAAAGTAAAATTGTATTGTGGTAAATTAGTGATTTATTTTGCTGTTGTAACACCAAAGGGTACAACCGCCAACTGTAATAAAAAATATTGAGATGAACCAAGAAACAGACTACCGAGAAAGGATGTGTCTAGATGATAAAATTATTTTTAAATATCTTACTTTGCGCAGGGTGTTTCACATTTCACCAAAATATCAACATTTTGTTTTTCTTACTATAACTGACAGATCGTCACCCTAGAATAAGATTGTTCTATAGACCATTTCGATGAAACTGAGAAAACAAGGTTTAAAGTTTAAACCGGAGATCCGTGAACACTATATACTAAAATGGTTCTATTAAACATATAAATTAAAGGTAATATAAAAACCTGTCAAACATATGTTTTTATTTTACTTTTAGAAGCTTTATTTAAAAGATATATGTGATTTTAGGGATAGAGAACAAAATAAGGGGATATAGGATAATATAATACTTATTTTAAGCTGATTTATTTGTATTTCAAAATATTATTTCAACACAAAATAACTGAAGTGGAGACATTCGAATTTGCTAACAAATCAGGCAATCAGTAGTGCTTTTCAAACGAATGATTGAGCAGTCAAATGAGTTGAAGCAGCTGGTTTCACGAAATGCCAAAGTGTGAAACATTCGAATTTGCTAACAAATCAGGCAATCAGTGCTTTTCAAACGAACGATTGAGCAGTCAATAGAGTTGAAGCAGCTGGTTTCACGAAATGCCAAAGTGTGAATCATTCGAATTTGCTAACAAATCAGGCAATCAGTGCTTTTCAAACGAACGATTGAGCAGTCAATAGAGTTGAAGCAGCGGTTTCACGAAATTCCAAAGTGTGAAACATTCGAATTTGCTAACAAATCAGACAATCAGTGCTTTTCAAACGAACCGATTTGCCGCCTATTTGTCAAACGAACGTTTAGTGGTGCAATTTCCCCCGCTTAAAACAAAACCCTTAAATTTAAATAAAAACACTTATAAATACATTGTACGTTAGAGAGAAAGAGATCGAGAATAAATGGATATAGTAACATATTGTTTGATCTGGTATTTTCGTTCCATATCCACTTCTTAGGATAAAGAACACAATAATTCTATTTTTTTTATTACATACTGTAAGATGTAGCCTTAAATAGTGATTTTTGGATGTAGGCCATTATATGGTTTCGCGACTTTCAAATTAATATGGATATAGTACAAAATATTAGATTTTTTTTTCTTAATTTGTGAATTTGGCTATATTGTTTTTGTGGATATAGAACAAGCTAATTCTGCATAAAAAAATGGTGTATGTAACTCATTTTACCCCAAAAGTGGATATAGAACAACCTAATTCTAGGGTGACGAGATGGCAACTTTCATTTTTAATTTAGAAAGGGATACTAAAAAGTAAAATAATTTAGCTGAAAATTGCTTAAAAAATCATCAAAATCGGCCCACTAGAACAAAATATATTAAACTTTAAAATACAATAAAATACAATAAAGAAAATTAAACTTTAAAATACAATACAAAAATAGGTTTCTCTAGTTGTTTACTTAACGGCATTGTCCACTGTAGATAACTTTGCTTGAAAAAAGAACACCTTAGTTTGAAATTGGTGTGACTCGCCTTGTATATTAACAAAAATATTTTTAAAATATGCACAGAATATATGCACAAAATACTTTTAAAATATCCAGTTCAACTCACACTAATTGTACCTAATAAATAAATTTGACTGGATTCCACACTTTTGTAGTTCAGCGTTCTCACATTAACTTATATTGTGTCAACTGAATATTTAAAACTCATAATGTTTATTAGTCAGCATATATTTTTATTTACCTCAGCGTAAGCTTTGCCGTATGTTGTTGGCACAATTTCCCAAAAAGCTGCACCGTGACCGGCAATGATCCACATCATTGTTATGAACTTCAACCCATTGAAACATAGGATTTGTTCTGAATTTCCTTTCGATGTATGAAAAAGCTTCTTTCCATTTGTAAAAACAGAAAATGCTACTAAGTAGGGACTTTTAACTTCTAAAAAAATAGTAAATTTACAGTTAATAGGTATAGATAATTTTGTATAAGTCGTGGTTTTCTGATTAATGGACCTTAATGGAGTCCCTCGCCAGGGCTTTTAGTTTTTTCTCCCTGATGATGAATTTTTTAGTGTTATTTTCTTTAGTGAGATTTGAAAATTTAATCAGGACATGAATCAAAATCGTATTAAATTTAAACAGAAAATTAAACCTTTCATCTGTTTTAGGAAAAAAATAGAGCACCCATTGAAACCATGTAGCAAAAGTTTTCGTTAATTGAGAACAATATGTTGACTAATGTTAACTTGTGTTTAAATTTCATTCAATAAACAAAAATGAAACGACAAATATTGATATTTTAGAATATTAAAATTATTAAATTGTAGCTCTAATAGTCCTTCAACGAACTCAAAACTTACAGTTCGTAAAAATTTAATCGTTTAGCTACATTACTACGTGTCGTATGTGGTGAACAATCCTGTATATATTTGGAAAGCAAACTCTTATATCAGAAAAAAAAAATATCTGAGGAACTAAGGAAAGGCATAAACGCATAAAAATGAAATAGATTCTTAAAGTTCTTAAACTTTGGTTGCCAACTGAAAACATAAATATATATATTGAGAAAGCCAATGATACTTACTTTGTTCGTTTAAATGAAAATAGACGTCATAGGCTGTCTGGAAAAGCATGAAGGCTACAACAGTGGCTATGATTGCTCTAAAATAAAATTTGAAGGATATATTGTTATACATACCCGGTGTTGCATCGTCGGACGGGACATAGGAAATCCCATGTAAATTTTACTAGGGTCAATTATTGGCTTCCCTAATTATTTTAGAGAATAATTCTATTTAGGTTTACTGAGGAGCACTAAAACCCACATTCAAAAGAATAACTTTAGATAATTTTGATTAGCTCGTATACGAGTTATCGCCGATTTCTTTTTAAATATTTCTCCTTTCTTATAGCCCTGTATTTACTTATGACCACCAGTGAAGGTAAAAGATAACTGTCAAATGAAGTTGTCATTTCAGAAATTTACCTATTTACTGCTTTATTATTATTGAAAACTCATTCCTACATCGGAAATCTTAAAGATGTATTTATAAATACAAATTAATATGAATTAAAGTAAAATAAAGTAATCAATTACAAGGTTAATTATAGTATTATTACAATATTCAATAACTTTGTTAGAACTTTAGGATTTAAGAAGATGTTCAAATATTCCTCCATCGACTGCTAGACAATAACCCAGGCGATCATAAAATTTTCTTCTTAAATTCGCTAGTTGGTAAACTGAAATTCTATTGCATTCGGCAGAAATAGCATTTTTTAACTCGTCCAGATTTGGGAATTTTTTATCCTTGTATATCTTTTTTTTAAATGGCCCCAGAGAAAGAAATCATTGGGCGAAATATCAGGAGACATTGCTGGCCAATTTACTGTATGATTTAGGCCAATAACGTTTCCGATAAAACTATTGTCTAAATATTCCCGAACAGGGTACTATATGCCGGGCAGCCATCCATTTGGTGCCAAACTTCCTGATTTTCCCTAGCGGCATCATGTAAAGCAGGTAAAATACGATTTTCGAGTAGTTCCAAATAATATTCTGCATTTAAATTTCGCGTAAGAAATAATGGCCCGATAATATTGTGTCCGGATATCCCTGCCCCAACATTTATTTTCTGTGGATATTGCGTCCTTGTTTCAACAAACCTGTGTTGGTTTTTTTTGTTCCAATATCGATAATTTTGAACATTGGGTTCATTATTTAAGGTAAACGTGCATTTGTGAGTGAAACATATGTTTTTTAAAAATTCCCTATCCGTGTTTGCTCTTTCCATCATATCAAAACAAAACGCCTGCCGCCGTATTTCGTCCCCGTCTCGTAGCTCTTGGTGCTTTTCATATTTGAAGGAATAGTATTTATGTCGTTTCAAAATTCGAAACGCTGTAGTGTGATCTATTCCTATTTCATCCTCAACTTTCCTTGTGCTGAACTTTCCATCGTTCTCTTCCACGCACAATAAAACTTCCAAGTCGGTATCATTTCTTACATCTTCTCTTTGTTCCTGCCTTGCTTCACATCTGCAGTTATTTATTAGGGTACCTTTGGTCTCAAATCTCTGGATATTCTTTGCGATTGTAGATTTTCCAGGTATCGGTATATTCGGATACAGAGCAGCAAACATGTCCGACACCTTTTGATATCTATTTCCTTGATAATACAATTTAATCATCAATACTTTTTCTTCGGTAGTGTAATTCATGGATAATATTTTCGATGTAGATATGAGTTTTTAATAATAATAATAAAGCACTAAGGAGATAAATTTCTGAAATGACAACTTAGTTTGACGGTTATCTTTTAACTTGACTGGTGCTCATAAGTAAATACAGGGCCATAAGAAAGGAGAAATATTTAAAAAGACATCGGCGATAACTCGTAAACGGTCTAATCAAAATATTTTTAAGTTATTCTTTTGAAATGTGGATTTTAGTGCTCTTTAATAAACCTAAATAGAATTATTGTCTAAAATAATTAGGGAAGCCAATAATTGACCTCATTAAAATTTACATGGGATTTCCTGTGTCCCGCTCGACGATGCAACACCCGGTATATGCTATTGGTGGTCAATACTACCGTGTAGGATTGTTTAAATCAAGTCAATAAAATTGTCATATTTTAATTGTAAATAAAATTAAAGTAGAAACTATATTTCTATAATAGCAATTCTAAATTTTCTTGATACATATAGTTAATAGGAAACGAGGGTTGTATCACTGTTGGAATTACATGTACATATTCTTGGCAGTCGCTGACATCACTCTTACGGCATGGCAGTCGACTATAATTATATGGCAGACATAAGGTGTGATTTCCTAGCGACGGACGTCTGCCATGGCGTTCGCGTCCCACTGCACAGTAGTTCGTTTTCCTATAAAGTGATACATTACTTTTCATTGATGAATGGTTAATAAAATACAGGATTTGGCCAGGTAGTTCATAAAAACGAACCAGTGTGGGGTGCGGCGGCCCGCGGACGCCAGACGTCGCGCGTCGCTAGGTCGCTAGCTAAATCACACCTATAGGCAATATTCTTCGCAGTCATTGACAGTCGCTTGGTAATGAAATTGAAGGGTTTGGTGCAAAAACCGGTCACGGACACTTTTTGTCATAGCTTCAGCTGGGATTGGAGCGAGAACCGTACATGTGTCGTGTAGGAAATTCTATTTAAAACGACATGGTGACTTATTGCATCAAATTATTATGGCGTAGTCCTAACGATCGATATTATTGGTTGTAATAAGCGGTCACGTGTAGCATGTTGTTCCTGTTTTGAATATAGGGGAAATATTTTATGCTATATATAGGGCAGATCTGGGTTTGCAATTAGCTTTTTTATTCTTGTTCTAATCTAATAACAAATCAGTTAGTATGACGAAACTGTTGCAAAAAAAAATTCCATAGAATCTATTGTTTTGTGGCACATAAATAAATATATTAGCAGTTCAGTTTTTGTTTTGCATATCTTTACTGACAACTGTGGGGGCAGAATAAAAATGCGGCTATGGTTCATTTTCTGTCAACTTTGATTAATAACGGAAGATTTTCTAAAATAGTTCATTTGCCAGAGCCAGGTCACAGATTTTTGCCATGCGACCTTGTTTTTTCTGTTCAAGTTGAAAAAAGGAAGCCTAAGAAAGAGGTTTTGTATTTTGAAGAATGGTATTCGTTAGTAGAGAACTGTGGTAAGAAGTTTACCGTTCGATAGTGTTCGATTTTAAAGCATATCTCGAGCTTTTTTTTAAATCTTCTGTAGGTAGTTAAAAAACACCTTTTTACATTATCGAAACATAGAGTATTTAATATGATTCTGCAGCTCCTGAGAACATTTCGGTAACCCAGATATACAACCCTGCCCTTATAATCGCATATCCTTTAAATAAATGTTCAGGTACCATTATTGATTTAAACGGAGCTCCTCTAGCTTATAACGAAAAACTTCCTCTGAAATCAGCAAATACGACAGTATTATGCCGTTAGTAAAAAAATATGTGCCCCCTATTTGTCAAACATTTTATGATACGATCATAAGGGCAAATGATTCTGGTCGCGCAAATAATGAGTCATGGACCGTCAAGAACGTTGATAGACACCGTATAGATAGTAGTAGAAGGCCGAAGACCCAGAAGACGATCACCATCAAGATGGCTTGACCAATATTACAGGTCATCAATTTCAATCAAATCTCCAAGAGGCGGAAGATCGCCAATAATGGAAAATCAAAATCACTAGCTGCACATAGCCATAATGTCACGATTCTTCAGACATGAAGAGATGACGAAGAAGAAGAACTGGAAACGCCAAAAAAAAACCCCACGCCCTTCTCACGAGTAGTTTTCAAGCGCTTTTAGGAACCGAAAGTAGGTCGAGGCAAACCAAAGTGGGTCAAGATAACTAGAAATAAACAGCAATGCGACAAAGTTGTTCGACGAAACGCGGCCTTGACCTGCTTCGAAGAGTTTTCCGCATAGAAGGTGTTTTACGCTGGTACCACTCTTGCACCGATAAATCATGGACTTTTGAAGACTACAACATTTTACTACTTTACTAAATAGTTATTTTCCAAACGAAAATTGGTTATAACTGTTGAGCTTCAGCTACTAATTAAAAGATGGCGCATGAATGTAGAAATAGCACTTGTAACATTTTTTTCTGGATAGATATACCTAGAGTTTAACAATGTAGTTTTGAACTTATCTGTCATTCTAAGAAAATGTAACTTGTAGCATTTTCCCACCGAATGTACACGTGAGGGGGCTCAGACTACATATTTTACCTAAGTGAGACAACCCTCAATATGAAATGTTAAGGTTGTCATAAAAATTCCTTTTGATATAAAATTATTAAACATAATTGTCTAGGGAGCACAAACTTCTCTATCTATGTGGGAGTTGTTGGAACATTTGGTGTTACAAAAGCAAAATATATACTAATTCACCACAATAGGTACACCAAAAACTTGTTTGCACTGTAGATTTTTGCTTTGCAGATGGTTAAAACTAAATTAATATCTATAAATTGACCGTTTATATAGGCGCTCAGTTAACAATTACCAAACCTAGAAAAAGTAGGCAAGCGAGTGAAAACCAACCGAGCGTAAAAATTAATTACCGAGATTAGAGCAATAATAACAGAGAATAAGAAGAAAAATTCCTTCTAGACCATTATCTCTGGTTCTATCTAGAAATCATGCTGGATACCAAACTGACATTTGGAAAATGTAACAAGGAGGGCGGTGACTACACTAGCGGTAGTCAGACGACTTCATCGAAAAATCTGGGGCCTCAGACCACAAATGGTGCCCTGGCTGTACACTGGATTGGTGAGGCCTTCAGTAATATATGCATCCTTGGTATGGTAGCCTAAGGTAATGCAACAAACAACAATGCTCAGCCTTAGTAAGGTGCAAAGACTTGTTTGTCTGAGCATAACAAGGGCGTTGAAATCAACGCCCACTGTATCAATGGAGGCGCTTCTGGACCTTTCGCCTCTTCACATAGTGATCCAGGCGGAGGCAAGAATGGGACTCGACAACAAAGTGTCTTGTTTCTGGCAAATAGGACCGAAACAGGACACTTAAAGATGGGATATTCTATCGGAGCACCTCTACTCCAAATGAGATCGGACCAAATGACCCCTCTTTATCACTACCACAAACCATTCGAGGTGAACAAAATGGCTCGAGGAATGTGGTCAGATATAACATTCCTTCAGGATGGACTAACCTGGTATACAGACGGGTCAAAGACCGCTGAAGGAACAGGAGCTGAAATATTTGGGAAAAGACCAAGGGCAAGCTTATCCTTTTCCTTGGGTAAACACTCAACCGTATTCCAGATAGAAATCTTCGCTATTCTACAATGTGCTAGAGAAAACAATAGAAGAGCTTATTCAGGTGAGCTCATCAAGGTATCGTCGATATTCGTCTGGGAATGTCTGGGTGAACTGGGAGCTCTGGCACGAAAGAACAGAATTAAATTATTCTGCCAGCACAGCAAGGCTTTTATCCAAGGACCTAGTTCGAAAACCGCAAAAGAACTGCTAATGATTAGCAGGAATAAAGTGCGGATTACAACAGGCCTTTTGACAGGACACATGGCTGTCAAGTGTTACCTGAACAAGCTCAACCTGTATCAAGGAAGTCTTTGCTTTAGACTCTGCGATAAAGATCCTGACACAGCGGTGCACATAATATGTCATTGCGAGGCTCTGGATCGCAAACGACGCTATTTATTTGGGAAAGCTAGGCTAGAACATGCTCCCATCCTATCAAGGACCTGCATAAGCTAGTGAAGGGCACAGGGATAGGAAAATGGGTGCAGGTATAGAAAGGGGACAAACACAATAGGCCTCACAGGTCGCAGTGTTTCCGGCAGAGGAGCCATCCTTGAGTGTTTCCGACAGAGGCCCCTTGTTATGGAAACATAATAAACATACATAAATTATCTCTGTTCATATTATCATTACAATTTTATTAATTTTGACGCTCTCATAGGTAGTGGCATTTTCTCCGCTTCTTTTAGGAATTCTCTCTATACACGGTAAACGAATTTTCGGAGAGTGAACAGTGGCACTCAAAAGTTTTGCAAAATTTTCCGAAAAATGTCAAGAAAAATATAAAATTTTCAACAAAACAAACAAAGTTACAAAAAAAACTCATAGGCGTTTTTCTGGGGTTCAACTATAGTACCAGTTAAAATACTCGCATTAATTTCTGGGATACCCTGTATAATAAAGTACTATTAAAAAGTACTCATGATATTTTTTCACTCACAATGTAACAATTGCTCCAGTGTCAAGCTCCGTATTGTCTTCTTTTGTTGAACATGCATACTGATTCAATATTGGCTCTGGTAATATTTGACTTAAGTCCTCAGATGTGCACTTGTCTGGTATACATGTAGCTAATTTATATGAATCCTTAAAATTAAATAATTATGTATTAATATAAATTTTACAAAAATAACAATTTTAAGATTCTTATGACTTATTTTTACTTGAAGGAAAATTGAGAAGCTAAAGGGTTACAACAAATTAATTATTGTATATATGTTATATATATGGTTAAAGGCCGAAATGGAGATAATATCAGTTAATGTCGACATTAACAAGTTAATGTTTGCATTTGGTTTTGTTTTTGTTTTTTTATATTATTCTCGGGATTAACAGGGTAAAATAGACCAATACCTTTATAAATTATAGCAATCGTTGTCTACTAAGCACAGAAGCAAAAGGTTTTTAATTATTATTAATATTATTTTCAGAAATTACTTCTGGATATATGATATTTTTAGTTAAAAGCGGATATTTTTTCTTGGCATTTAAATTGAGTATTATGAAATATTTCTGAAACTAGAATTAAAAATGTAATAATATAGATGGTATTTTATTTATAAACCATAACATATATTTCCTATTTATTTGGGATTTGGGACACCATATTAAAATAATTTTAAATTGTAGCTCTATTAGTCCGTAGGCCACCACTCAGAATTTTCAAAAACCTAATCATTTGGCTACTATACTTCGTGTCGAATAGCGTGAATAAGGCCGTGGCCCAACATAAAGCTGGTAGCGTAGCGTATGGCGATGGCGGAGAGGAGTGCGTACAATGTGCGAAAATACGCGCCAATCCGCGATATGCTACACTGTATATCCTGTCCGCTCTACGCTACGAGTTCTGTGGTTCACTACACTGTGGTTCCGCTTGCGATCATAGAGAAACAAATGTCAAATTCTTTAAAAATGCCCGAACTTTTGAAATTTAAGTTGCAAAATCTTGTTCATCACACTTTTATTTAGTTTTCGTTCGTCAAAGTATGAATTTTGTAAAATATAATTTTATCGTTGTTATATAAGTAGGCAATTGACGATTTTTGTGTTCTTTTCTACCTCAGTTTCATTAGTCTTAAGAAAAAAGCCGTGAAATAAAGTTTTGTTATAATGGATAGGGAAGTCAAAGGTTGTTACGGTTAAAGTACGATGACCGGTTAATGTCGACATTAACAGGTTAATGTTTGGGTTTGGTTTTGTTTTTGGTTGTTTTGTTGTGTGTTATTCTCGAAATTAACCGGGTAATGTAGATATTAACCGAATACCGGACCTTAGCCGTAACATATATATTTCTTATATTTTACTCTACTATTCTATACTGCCATTACTCGCTGACGAGTATTCGACACGCATCAAAAGATGGTCACGCAAGGCGTTTTCTTTCATGAGCTTTTCTGTGACTGAAAAGCCCGATACGTGATGTTATTTGCCTACCGCACTCCGGACATTCAAAAATCTCATTGCTTTGTTGCCTCTTTATTTTTTGGGTGTCGCTGTTAGCCGAGTTTACAATTCTTCTCCATTGAGTTCTATTGTTAACTGCTTCTTCCCAATGATTCTGCATATTAATCCCCTTTAAGTTTTCATGAAAAATGTGCTTGTACCTTTTGAGTTGTCCACCCGGCCTCCTCTTACCGTCTACAAGCTCACCGTAAAGCAGAGATTTTGGTATGCGGTTTTCTTGCATTCTGCATACATGACCAGCCCATGTTAAGCGGGCTTTTGTAACCATAACTTCAATACTCTCACAGTTAGCTTTTTCAAGGACCGATACGTTTGAGACATGATGGAACCACCGGATTTTTAAGAGTTGTCTAAGGTGTCTCTGTTGCAAGTTGTTTAATACGTTCATGTGTCGGCGGTACGGCACCCAGGTTTCGCTCCCATATAACATGGTGGGGATTATAATTGCTCGGTACACTGCAAGTTTTGTTTTTGTACTCAAGTCATGATTGTAGAAAACCTTGTCTTTTAATTTCCAGAATGCTCTTGAGGCGCTGCTAATCCTGTGCTGAATTTCAGAGTCGATATTGGCCTTTTCCGAAATCAAACTGCCGAGGTAATTAAATTCCGCTACATATTCCAATAGTTCTTCTCCGATTTTTATAGCATTGTTATGATCTTTTAGGGGAGTGCACATGATTTTGGTTTTGTCGATGTTTAGCTTAAGACCCAAAGCCTCGTATGCCCAGGTATATGTGTTCAACATTTCTTGAAATAGTTGTAACGTGTTTGCAACTAGAGCGCAGTCATCAGCGTATTGAAGTTCTGTGATGAATTTTGTACGTGTTTTTGCCCTGAGTCTTTTTATGTTGAACAGACCGCCATCATATCTGTATCTAATGCCCAATCTTCTCTCCTGCAGTTTGCTGTCCACTATAATGGAGAGCGCTGCCATGAATATGTTGAATAGGAGAGGCGCTAATACACATCCCTGCCTAACTCCTGTATTTGTCAGGAAGGGATCGCTCAGTGATCCATGATGTGACACTCTTGACTGGTTGTTGTTATGGAGGCTTTTACACACTGTAAGAAATTTGTTGGGTACACCGAACTTTTTCATAATTGCCCAAAGTGCATCTCTGTTCACAGAGTCGAAGGCTTTTGTTAGATCTATGAATGCAACGTAGAGTTTAGACTGCTGCTCTTTTACTTTTTCTTGTAGTTGGCGGGTGGAAAATATGGAATCGACGGTGCCACGGTTGGTGCGAAAACCCGTTTGCGATTCTGGAAAGTTTTTTTCTATATGTGGGTGCAGGCGATTTGACATAATTTTTGCAAGAATTTTTCCTCCGATAGCGAATATTGAAATTCCCCGGTAATTTCTGCAGTCTGATGCACTTCCTTTGTTCTTAAATATATTCACTATATTCGCGTTGCGAAAGTCCTGAGGTACCTCTCCGCTTTTCCATATGACATAGAAGAGAGCCTTAAGATGACCAATAAGTTCTTTACTTGCACACTTATAGATTTCCGCCGGGATCGCGTCACTGCCAGCTGATTTGTTATTTTTAAGCTGTTTTAGGGATGCTATTATTTCCTGTTCTATTATTGTGGTATCTAATACATCGAGGCTGTTATACTGAGGTATTGTGTTTAGTGCTTCTATATTGGGGTTGTTTTCTTGGTTAAGGATATGGCTGTAATGCTCTTTCCTGCAGTTTCTAATTTACTCTTCCTCTTTTAGAAGTTCGCCATTTTGTGTCATGATTGGGCAGCTTACCTTCTTGGTTGGGCCGTATACTTCTTTTACAGCCTCGAAGAATTTACAATAATCGTGACGCGTGGCGTACTCTTGAATCTGATTAGACTTTTGTGACCACCAATCATCCTTTAATTGGCGCAGGTTTCTTCGAAGCGTGTTGTTGGCTGCTTTAAAGTTGTCTACCAGCCTTGGATTGTGTGGATTTGCAGTGACTGCTTGATGTGCTCTATATTTTTGTTCCAACAAGGTTCTGAATATCGGACCTCAGCCGTAACATATATATTTCTTAGATTTTATTCAATCAAAGAAGAAATATTTATTATAGAAATATATCTGCAAGAGTGCGTTTCTACCCTCAATTTTAGTTTCTGTTTTTTCAATACTTTAAATGTGGCCAAATATCGCCGGACATATATAAAAAACCTAAAACTCACCCCACCACAAAATTATTTAATTTTGTATTTTTTGAATGTTTATGGGAATTAAAAATAAACCTTAATTTTTTTTATTGTTTTTTCATGAATATTTTTGTCTGATACAAATTAAATATTCACAATTTTAAAAACAAGAACGAAATGTCCATCTGAGACTCCATTTTTAATAATACGTTTTATAAATTTTGCTCTTTTGATTGTTGTTAAGAACGTTTTTTGAACCAAATTTTTAACTGTAAAATCCCTACTTTTGGGGCTTACTCAACCGGGTCCCACAATGCAAATTCACCTCAAATATCCATTTAGTTGGTCATTGACAAGCACTCTCTCATTGTACATGAAAATAACAAAACAAACCTTTACTGATCTGGATAAAATTGATAGTTAAATAGTAAGACTCACCCGGGGGTACTCCGCCCCCTAGCCACTGTTATCTCTGATATTCTTTTCAATATATCCCATTCCATATCTTCCATCTAATTCAAATATTATTCGGATCTATTAGTTAATAATCTTCAACAACTAGCTAGTATCACCTAAAATAGTATCAGGGCTTCCCCCGGACGCAATTCTGCCGCTAAACAGATTCGCATCCCAATCGAATAAGCTAATTGGGGTAGCTCACTACCCCAACGCCGCATCGTCAATCGAGGAGACATTATGGAGACCTCAAACTCTCAAGACCAACTCGAAGGCAGGACGTCACAAGAGGTTTTCTTCCTGTGGTCAAACGACCCCGTTGGCTTACGGTCAAACGACTTGCAACTATGTTAGTCAAAAGACTCGCAACCCCCATTTGTCAGCTCTGTGACAAAACACAGCACTACACAGCCGGCCGACCTATCTACTATTGACTGACCTGCCGCGCGCCGGCAAGCTAAGCCTCCTCTTACATCACAATTTTACCTGATCACAAATATTTACATCGCTTGCCAATGAATCATACTATTTTTTCTAATCGACTTTGAAATAGAGTGTTTTAGCATTACTAGATAAATAAAAAGAGAGTTTCCGAAGGAATGCATATTGTTTATTAGAATAGTGAATAAATATAAGTATTATTATAACGAACTTATTTTCCAAGTTTTACACAACGAAGTTTTCTTGAATAGTTGTATTTATGATATTTTTTTTTCTTTGTTCTTTATATTTTTTTGCTTCTGACGACGGGAGGAGATATACCTCGTGACGCGTTAAGCATATTTTGTCGGTTAGACGAATTCGAATTAGTTTTATTAGTAAAATACTACTTACAAATTAATCTCCATTAGATCAACGCAGTAGTGTTTACAAAAATGGCTTTCTTCTTTTGTACATTTCCTTCTAGTGGCAAAAACCCAGAAGTTTTTTCAAAAAATAAAAAATAAATATACTTTATTAAACTATGTATTCGCTATGATAATGTGGATTTCAGTACAAAATTCGTGTATTTGAAATGTTGTCATAGAGCGAAATCTCCATGACCGCATATTCCATAAGATGGAACCACTGTGCGCTGTACGCCTCATGTGGGGCCACGCACTAATTCTGTATAAAACTTTTAAATATAATAACTACAAAATGGAGAAAAACTCGCAAAACTTACTTGAACAAGTGATGTAAGATCACTAAGGTTGAATGATGTCGGAATAATTAGACCCATTGCACAATACCTGCCCAACACTCGTCCTTCTGAACCAGTATAATCGATATTAATACATTCGTCAAAATTTCCTAATTCTAATTTACTGGAGAAATTCATGCCAGAATAGGGTTTACTCCACGCATCAGCCACTAAAAATTAATCTTATTTAACAATAATAATTGTTTCCGTATTGGGAGTAGCAAGGTATAAGCTTGGCATTCCAAAGCCCAAATACTCATTTAAGGCCGAATCGAGATAGGTATATTTTATTAACAATATAGTCGGCTTATAGAATAAGCTGAACTAATAATCCTTTACAAGCTTAATTATTATTATTCTAGTCCGCTATGTGAATCCTATTTATCCATAATAAAATCTCATTCTTATAAAATATATACAGGGTGAGTTTCCTACGATGTTCTTTATGGGTATCTCGGAAACTACTGAAGATAGAGAGTCGGCTAAATGGGGAAAGAAGTGCAGTGTGGGGTCATAAATATGGGCCTTTCGGATATTTGAAAATGTTCATGGCTTACTAGATATTTCGAAAAAAAAATTGTGGCAATTTTAAAACTTGTCCCTGATTCCATTATAATCTATTTTAGACAAAAAGTTTTCAGATAAAAGTTGTAGATAACCACATAGCTAGCGAGTTTGTGTTTTCTGATTTTTTCTAAAGACTGTCATTTTTGACATATGACACAAACATATTTTTTTTAATGGAATCCATAGTTGGACACGACTTGCGACATAAAAATCGCAATTTTTTAAGCTTTTCAGCGATATAAGGTATAATATGTATATTTCGAAAAATAAATGTATAGCCAATTCTTATGTTTCTTTACTAATTTCACTTATTCTGTTGTGATTTATAACTTATAAAAAGACAGAATATATTATTGAATGGTTCTTTACAATTTACATTACGCAAACTGAAACTTAAAAAAAATAATATTACTACCCTATACACTTCAATTTATTCTAGAAAATGTTCTCACTTCAAGTGCCTCTCTTAATTCATCCAGGAGGCCCATTCAATCGGTCCACCTCTTCCAATCCCTGAGCTTGCATAATTATGATATATACAGGGTTGTTGTTCACTACATACGACACGGAATATTGTAGCTAAACGATTAGATTTTTACAAATCGTAAGTTTTGGGTTCGTTGAAGGACTATTAGAGTTACAATTTAAAAATAATTTTACAAGATACAGAGTGTCCCAAATTAGTAAAAAATATTATAGTTGTATTTTTTTAAATGGAACACCCTGTATATTATTCTATTTTTATATTCTACGATTGAAATAAAGGTAAATTTGATTAAGGTTTATCACACTTAAACCTTACCGTTTTTGAAATATTTTGAATTTTGTGAAATTGCAGTAAAAAATTTAATACTTCATTTCTCCAAGGGTATTAAAGGTTTTAGTACTAAATATTTACTGAAGTTTATATATTGATCAGATATTGTGCTGCAATAATAAAAATTATACTACCTTATACAGAGTGTCCAAAAATTTATATTAAATAATTATTAGCTTTAAACGGCAACAACTTGTTTAATTTAAATGGAACACCCTGTATATTTTACGTGAATCAGATGCACATTTTAATTGTCTATCAAATTGTATTATACCATTTTTACCTATCTCTTCAAGTTTTCGTAGAAACTGCATTTTCTTATAATTTAGACCTCATTTATCACTATACCCATGGAATAATGACATTTTAGACTTTTTTAAAGCAACATAATATGTACAAAATGTACAGATGGTAAAAACAATAATATTGCAAGCTCACTTGTTTACAAAAAGAAAACTATTTAAATCTTTCTAAAAGAGTAGGTACACCAATTATTACTAATTAATAAGATACCACCATTATTTCCGCCCAAAAATTAGTTAATTACATACTTAATAGTTTTAATTTATAAATTATTCTAAATAAATGTGGATTTGACTCAGAAATCAATACAATAATAAGTTATGAAAATGAACGTCTCTGTTATAAATAAGCATTCATCAAAAAATGAAATAAAATTTATAAGGTGTTGCTTTTTAGCACACTGTCTAATACACATACAAAATTCAGTTTTTTAGTATTTGGAGCAAATTATTAATCAACGCAAACAGTCATTTAATATAGTTTGAATACTGGGATCATATTTATTGGTCCTCTAACAAAAAGTATTTAAACAGTTTTTTTTATCTTTTAATGAAATAAGCGAACTATATCGATAATATTAGTATCTGTGCTTTTTGAAAATTTGGTACATCTTTAAAAATAATCCAAAATGTCAATATTCCATGGGTACAGTAATAAACGAGGTCTAAATTATTAGAAAATGCATTTTTACGGAAACTTGAAGAGATGGGTAAAAAATTGTATAATACAATTTGATAGACAATTAAATTGTGCATCTTATTCACTTAAAATATACAGAGTGTTCTATTTAAAATAAAAAAGTAATTGCCGTTTAAAGCTAGTAATTATTTAATATAAATTTTTAGATACTCTGTATAAGATAGTAATTTGTTTATTATTTCAACACAATATCTGATCAATAAATAAACTTCAGTAAATATTTAGTATTAAAAATTTCGACACCCTTGCAGAAATGAAGCCTTAACATTTTTGCTGCAATTTCATAAAATTGAAAATATTTCAAAAACAGTAAGATTTAAGTGTGATAAAGCTTAATCAAATTTACCTTTATTTCAATCGTAGAATCCAAAAATAGAATAATATACAGTGTTCCATTTAAAAAAATATTACTATAATATTTTTTACTTATTTGGGGCATTTTATTACATAGCACTCTGTATCTTGTAAAAATATGTTTAAATTGTAGCTCTAATAGACCTTCAACGAACCCAAAACTTACAATTTGTAAAAATCTAATCGTTTAGCTACAATACTCCGTGTCGTATGTGGTGAACAACCCTGTATAAATAATTCACATTTCTTTCATTATGGGGGGGAGGTGTCATAATGTCATGTTGGAACCAGTCTATTAATGCGCGACTATCTAAATTTAAACATGTCTTGAAAACCGTGCTCTGAAAAACGTAAGTAACGTTCACCGGTCAACGTATCCTGGAAAATGTATGGCCAAGAAAAGTTGAACCAATAATCCTACACGCTTTTCTTCATTTAAAAAAATCATATTTACAATTTTTGTTTAGTTTAATTTACAAAGTTTGGATGTGCCTGTTTTGCATTTCTGAAGGCAACGACGGGACGATTGAACTTGTTTCCATGGAACAACGTGAAATTGTTTTAAAATTATAAGAATTGGCTATAACTCAGTAATTTTTCGAAAAAAAACATATTATAGCTTATATCGCTGGAAAGCTTCAAAATGGCGCTTTTTGTGGTATCATGGCCAACTACGGTTTCCATTTAAAAAAACATATGTATGTGTCATATTATGTTAAAAATTACAGATTTTAGAAAAAAAACAGAGGACGCAATCTTATTAAGGATTGTCATTGATTATCTACAACTTTGATCTCAATTTTTTTTTGTCTAAAATAGATTATAATGGTATTAGGGACAGTTTTTAAAATAGCCAAATTCTGTTCGAAATAACTAAGGAAGGGACTAAGTTTTAAAATTGCCACAATTTTTTTTCGAAATATCTAGTAAGCCATTAACTTCTTCAAAAATCTGAAAGGCGCATATTTATGACCCCACAAAACTGCAATTCTTTTCCGATCTAACCGACTCTCTATCTCCAGTAGTTTCCGAGATACCCATAGAGAACATTGTAGTAAACTCACCTTGTGTCACTTCGAAAATTTTGGCATTTGGTCGCCACATTAAATTTTTTTTTAAGAAATCCTCGAGAGGAGCATCATCGGTTAAATCGTACAGATTAATATTATAACTACTAATCTCCCGGGGTAAGCTTCTCAAAACCCACATCAGGGGGAGACTGGAGAAGGAATTGACGAAAGGGGAGAAGCTCAACAAACCAGTCTGACTTCTGTAAAGGTCGTGATGAAGTTCCACCATAAATGCTTTGAATACGGTAGTGGATTATGTAAACCATTTTAGAGAAATGGCAAGGAAGGACCACGGCTATGCAATCCTTTATATTTAAAAAGAATTTAACTCCGTCCTGGAAGAAATTGTCAAACAGATGCACAATATGGATCTAAGCCTCTACCTACAGACATCATTGAGAACTATTCGAACCATCCATATATTACAACAGAGAGACGCAAAAGATATAATACCACATGTGGTGTTCAACATGGTTCGATAATGGAACCAACACTGGCGTATATGCGGATCACCTAGCAGTTATCATCGCTGCCTCCCTCGACAACTAGGTTAAAATGTAGCATTGAAATAGCAGCCATGATAATAAACCATAAACTCAATGTGATTGGTATTAGTATTGCAGCACACAAGACTGAATTAGTTATCATGTTAGGCCGCCGTAAAGCAGCCAGTATAAAAGCCAGTCATTGGAGGGGATAAAACATCTTCATGGAAGGCGGTGAAATATATAGGCGGATGATTGGGCGTCAACCTACAAAGAACTACTCACGCCAGGAAAAAGTTGGAGAAAACATAAACTATAATACATTAGCTTAGGAGTGTTGCACCCTTATAATTTTTTTTTAATTTTTCAGTTGAAAAAGCGAGATTTGGTATGTTAGTATATGACATAAATTAGGATTGATTGACGTATCCAATTGTTTTTGGTCACTTCCTGTTTCACCGGAAATGACTTACCATTTTACTTACCATTTTTGATTTTTAAATGGCATCCTCCGTGTTTTGAAAATTTGAAATGAGTATATATATCTTTTTTTGGTGTAAGTTGCTTTTTAAGGTAGGTGTTCCGTTCCGTTTGGCTACCAAAAAAAGGCAGAAGTTAGTAGCTACCTCTTGGTAGCCATTTTTCTAGATAATGTTCCATCTTCCCTAGTAAAGGATTGTGCACAGGTCTTGGTGAAACCATTGCTATACATATTCAATTTGTCGACTAAAACACACTCGTTTCCTGTGCTTTAGAAACTGCGCTAAGTCTGTCCCGTTTTTAAATCCGGCAATATAAACGACATAGAAAACTATAGACCAATATCTATCATATGTAACTCAGTGGCGGATTAAGGGGGGGGGGGGCGGAAGGGGCGGTCCGCCCCGGACCCCGTCTTTTAGGGGACCTCCGAATCTTAATCAGTATTTTTTTATTCAACTGGCAAACAAGGCCAATATGTGTGCAGTAGTTATAAAGCAGTTTGTAGGTGGAGTATGCAAACCATACGTATACGCCAACTATAAAGAGTATAAATGGAAGCAAATATTTACTTAATTATCAATTTTCAGGCCCCAGTAATTGTCAATGGCATTTTCCATTTAGGAAATTAAATCAAGGGGTAATTTTCTTTGTCTAAAATATCGAATAATTTATATTTTTTATATATTTCGAGACTGAATTTATTTATTTTCGCTTTTAAGTTATTTTTCAATGGTTTCATTATTTATTTTTACTGAATAAACATTTTAAATTACAACCAATGCACAGCATAACTTGTATTCTAGCTTCATTACTGATGATGAGCAGTGAAGTCTTTAGTATAACGGGGGTCACGGTTGTCGCGGTATTTCCCTGGAAGCATTTTTAAACAAAAAATATTTCAAATTTTTGGACAAAAAAAACTACCTGTCAAAAAAATTTGTACAACCTAAAAGTCAAATTTAGTGATTATCACAGCTCCTGTGACATAAAGAAAAGACATGTGGCTGTCTATTTCAAAAATTAAATTGTACAAATGTCATACAATAATGGCGGTAGCTGTCGTATAAATCGTTTTTAATTTATATAAGATTTAGTTTCAAAACGTATATTTTTCTTGATTTTATCTAGCTTCCTTTGACACTAA
This sequence comes from Sitophilus oryzae, assembly GCF_002938485.1. Taxonomy (NCBI): domain Eukaryota; kingdom Metazoa; phylum Arthropoda; class Insecta; order Coleoptera; family Curculionidae; genus Sitophilus; species Sitophilus oryzae. The sequence continues at coordinate 39,382 of NW_022145963.1, read as the reverse complement.
GTGTCAAACAGTCAGACAATTTATTTCCCTCTGTCAGAAAATGAATTATTTTAATTTCCTATATTATAACTACTGTCACAAAGGCATCATCAAGCATGTTCAAACTATAATACTCTTATACTATCTTCCGATGAATTAGATATATTTAATATTTCTGCTGCAAGTTCCAAGAATAAAATTAATTGGTTGCTGTCTAGGGCCACATGTGTAAGATTTATACAGGGTGGCGCCTCTCATACGCCGCGGAAGCTCCAAGGAGAACGGTAGTTTATATCAAAATAAAATTTTGGCAGCATATGTAGGTTAATTGAAAGCGTTTTATAAAAATATATAGAATTATACAGGGTGTCCCTAAAAAAAGTTACACATCAAAGTTGTGTTTTTTCTAATGAAACACCCTATATATTAATTGATTTTCGGATTCTAGGAAAAAAATAAAGGTGAGTTTTATTAAAGAAGCATATACCTAAAATCTAAAGATTTTGACATATTTCACATTTTGTGAAAATGAGGAGTAAATTTTAAATTTCGATAACAGCTACCTAAATTTTAATTGACCTTGTATAGCCTAATATTTAATTACAGTAACCATTGTATGTTAAACCAAATAGAAATTTGACCGGAAAAGTTATACAGGGTGAGACAAAATTACTATGGAACATTAGTCAATTTAAAAAGCAAGTTACTCCTTTATATTTTTTATATTATTCCGGTGTTCAATAGGGAATTTATATATCTTCAAAATATTATTAAGGTTGCCTACTCCTCAGACAAAGATTTTCCGAGGTATTTTAATTTTTATGATTTTGCGTCAGTAGATCTTTATTACTTGAAAAAATCTAGGGTGGCTGTGATATACCTTTTGTTAATTTAACTAAAATTAAAGATTGTAGAGTAAAATACTCAATGGTGGTAAAAAGATACACGTTTAAAACATATCTTATTACACAATTAAAACTAGATATAAACCTATAATTATGTGACAAAAATTAGCTCGATGAAATCAAATGCTCAAAATGCTTCCTTTCCTGTTAACTGCATAAAATGATTGTCTTTTCAAAAGGATCTTTTCATTTTAAAAGGCATATGTGGAGTTCTACCTCGAAAAGCAGCTACAATAATTTCTCTCATGTTGTCGACAATAGTTGGTCGAGTTTTTTAAATACTGTCTTTAACATATCTCCATAAAAAAAACCAGACTAATCAGAAGCATTTAAGTATTCTATTAATTAGTGCATTCACCAACTAAGAGAATCATATCAATTCTCTCTGATGTAGGATAAGTTTGCATCTTCGGCAAATTTCTGAGATTTTTTTTTGTTTTAACTGACACAAAATGATAACTAGTTGTTAAAGTGGGACTAATTAAAACAACTATGTTGAAGTAACATCAAACATATCACAGCCATCCCCCCCCCCCTATAGATTTTATCAAATAATAAAGTCTACCCAGATCAAATCATGTAAATGAAAATATCTAGGAAAATCCTTGTTTGAGGGGTAGACAACCTTAATAGTATTTTGAAGAGACATGAATTCTCCATTGAATATCGGAATAATATACTGGGTGTTCCATTTAAAATAAAAGAGTAACATGCTTTTAAATGTGACCAATGTTCAATATTAATTTTGTCTCACCCTGTATAACTTTTTGGATCAAGTTTTAATTTGACTTAAAGTACAAATAGTTAATTTAACTACATATTAGGCTATACCGGGTAAATTCCAATTTATTTATTTATTTACAAAAGACTGGGATGCAACAGAAAAAAATCCCCAAAAAGCATCCTCGACTTAATTCTAATATATACAGTGGTTATACTTACTTAAATAACAAACTTATCTCTATCTTAACTTAATCCAACTAAAATAGCAAAAGAAAAAATAAAAAAATAAACTATAATTTATGACAATCGTAAAAACAAATCTTTAAAGTATTTCTTAACCGTAAATATCGACATATCTAAAATGTTCTCATTTTCACAATATACATTAAAAGTTCTTATCATTCTACAGACAGGAGAGTTCTGACCTGAGTTAGTTTTACGGAAAGGTGTGGTATAATTATTGTCGTGGCGAAAATTGATGTAAATGTTTCTTTGGGATAACGTTATTTTTTCTATTATTTGTTCACAATTTAGTCGACCAGTTATACACTTAAAAAAAGTTATGAGATCAGTTACCCTTCTCCTATGAAAGAGAGGTAGGATACAAAATTGCTTGTAAATGGAAGTAAAATTTCCGTGGCTAATAATTATATTAGATTTGTAAGCTAGATGTTTTAAAATTTATTCTGTATCCTCTCCAATCTCCTTTCATAGGTTACATAATATGGGTTCCACACTACTGACGCAAAACTGAGTCGACTATGAATGAATGCATAATATAACGTGAGCAATGTTTTAGGGTTATTAAAATTCTTACAATTTCTTAGAACAAAACCTAAAAGTCTATTAAAGCTATTGATAACATATTCTATATGAAAATTAAATGACATTTTAGAATCCATCACTACACCTAAATCCTTCAATTGTTCAACTCTTTTCAGAACACAATTTTTAATTTTGTAATCGCAGGGAAAAACTGTCTTATTTCTAGTAAAAGTTATTATATTACATTTTTCTAAATTCAGGAATAAACTAGACCTTTGGCAGTAATTGACAAGTCCATTCAGATCTTCTTGTAAGCCATGGCAATCCTCCTGGCTTTTTATTTCACCATAAATCTTTAAATCATCCGCATAAAGTAAAAAGCGTGCAGTTTTAAAACATTGGTTTATATTATTTAGGTAAATAATAAAAAAAAGTGGACCCAAGTGGCTTCCTTGAGGTACACCTGATGTCGCTTCGAAAGGTTGAGAAGAAACCCATTCGCAAAAACAGATTGCTTCCTACCTGTCAGGTATGACTTAATCCAGCGACACAGAGACTCCGGAATACCCGCATCCGCAAGCCGTTTTATTAACAAATTATGACAGATCTTATCGAACGCTTTGCTGAAATCAGTGTATATAACATCGACTTGTGTTCTAGCATCCATCGCTTCAATGACGTTGTCACTGAAAGTGACTAAATTAGTTTCTATTGATTTACCAGGAGTAAAGCCATGCTGTTGATCAATAATCTTTTCTTTTAAACTGTTAAATATCTTTGAGTGAACAATTTTTTCGAAAATCTTTGCAAAGATGTTAAGTTTACTGATAGGCCTATAGTTTTTTATACTGCGCCTGTCGCCACCCTTATGGAGAGCAATAATATGAGAAGTTTTCCATAGTATAGGAAAACAACACTTACTAAGCGATAAGTTATAAATAAAATGAAGTGGTTTTACCAGATTATGTCTACAGTTTTTTATAAAGGTGGGAGGTATGCCATCTGGGCCAGGGCCCTTCTGACACTCCAAGTTATTAATGACAGACATAATTTCATTTTCTTCAATTAAATAATAATCTTCTATTATACTGTTAGAATGAGGGTTATAATCCTGCGACTGTTCCAGGACATACACACTTTTAAAATATTCTGAAAAAAGCTGACAAATTTCAGGCCCACTGTTGGCTGTACGTTCGTCGTAAGTCATTTGTTGTGGGAGATTGTGATTATTTTTGCGTTTATTTTTTAAATACTTCCAAAAACATTTAGGATTATTAGACATATCCATTTCTACTCTGCTTAAATAGTCTTTGTAGTCTCGCAGAATGAGTTGTTTTGATTGCTTACGCAGGTTAGAAAAAAAATCATAATGTAGCTGATCTCTATATCTTTTGTATTTTTTGTGAGCTCTGATTTTTTGCTGTATAATTTTTATTGTATCGAATTTAAAATAATTAGGATATTTGGATTTTATTTTACAGATTGGAATATTTTTATTTATTATGTTGTTTAAATTTGTATAAAATAAATCTACTGCATTATTTACATTATCAATACGAAATAATTCTACCCAAGACAATAGTGATAGCTCAAAATTTATATTATCATAATTAGCTTTGCGAAAATCAAATATATTAGCTTCATTGTTCTTTAAAATTTTTACTTTATCATATTTAAATTTAATTTCTAATGCTGGATGATGCGGATCTTCCGGAACAATGGGCTCCGCACAATGGTCAATAGTCTTAATATAGTTATTATTACAAAAAACCAAATCGAGCATTTTATTATTTGTATTTGGAATATCATTAAATTGCATTAACTCCAAGAGAGAAAACATATCTATTATTTCAACAAATTTATAATTAACATTTATTGGCTCAAAAAAATGCTCATGCTCTCGCCGAATCCATGTGACCGTAGAGAAATTAAAGTCTCCCAATATAATCACATGGTGACCATTAATGATATGCTGATTTGCCTGCAGTTTAGATAGAAACGATTGATAAGCTATGTCATTACCTGGTGGTAGATATACACAGCACAATTTATGTAACTTTTATTGTAATTTAAAAATTGTTCTTTATTTCTAGAAAATGTTAAATATGTCAAAAACCTTACATTTTAGTCATATACTTCTCTTATAAAACTCACCTTTATTTTTCTCCCAGAATCAGAAAATCAATTAATATATAGGGTGTTCCATTACAAAAACACACCTTTGATATGTAACTTTTTTGCGGGGCACCCTGTAGAACTCTCTATATTTTTAAAAAGTGCTCTGAATTATCTTACATATGCTCACAAAATTTCATTTCAATACAAACTGTGATTCTCCTTGGAGCCTCCGCGGCGTATGAGGGGCGCCACCTTGTACAGCTCCTTAAACTGCTGCCACCATCTGGTTTTTGGCGTATTTTTTTGTATTACTTGGTAATTTGATTAAAGCGAATTTTTCTTTGCTTAAACTATTTATTATGTACCTAAACGTTCTCCAACCCAGTGTGAGTACATATCAAGTAGAAAAGTAGGATTTGTCAAGTAAAAGTTGAGTATTATTGCCCTTTCTGATTGTAATTTAGTTGTTTTAATTTCCTACTAAACTTGCCATAATATGTCTGTGATTAATTAATTGTGATAAAAATAATTTTTTAACCTGTTTAAAAAAAATAACTTTTTTAACTTTTTGAATTTGTTTGTGATTGTATTTTATAACCTGACCTTTGTATGATTGTATTAGAATTGTTTAACTATTCTGATTGTAATTTGATTATTTTAGCTTTCTGGGCCTGAAGATGGGAATTAAATGAATCCCGAAACATGTCGCCCCATTTTTAAATCAATTTAAATCTTGAAATAAACATCATAAAATATTGTGGGTTTTTTGACTCCCCTGCCCCTCGTTAGAGGCTTTCCATACTTATTATGTATTTTTTTATTATTTATAATTATATTGTCTATTAATTGGGATCCTATAATCCTGTCAGACAATAAAGTTATTATTTATTTTTTATTACATACGTAAATTATATAAAAATACCATCTACCGTTTTATTAACGTAATAAATACGAGGGTAGAGGTAAAGAGAATCATCGCATACGGGATTTTGTTTGCAAACGTGGGAAGTTCAAAAAACCAGGGCAGCGCTAATAAGCAATAAGATTTGGAACTCAACTTAGTGGATATAACTAAAGTGAAGTTAGTCAAAAGAGAGTGGTATCACGCACCATCAGAAATTCCATATTTATTTATCTCTTTTTAATTATTTCCTGCTTTAACATTTCTTGATGTTTTCTTTCAAATGTAGAACTTTTGCTACAGCAGCGCCATTTTAATTGTACCCTACTTGACGGCCTACTTGATGTAACCACTTCCTAGTAATACATAGTATAGTAGCGAGTATAGTAGAAAAGTAATAGAAAGAAGAATAGCAAGTATTAGCAGAAAATAAACATAAAGAATTAAAAAAGAACAAAATAATTTGTACAACTCCTCCTACAAATACAAATATCGGGTCAAGTTTAGGCACAGCGTCAAACCGCTGAAAAGGCAAGGAGAAGGTGATACTAAAATTACCTACCTTTACTGTGAATTAACAATCAATTTTTTCACTTACTTTAAAATATCATTTAAAATTTAGTGTGAAAGAAAATCTAGGAGCTAGTGGGGTTGCAGTCGGAAGGGTTTGGACTAGAATTAATACACTTTGTTAATTGTCAAGCATTCGGAATTTATATATTCCATCCTCAGGACACCAACGTGATAAAAAGGCCTTCATAAAAACTACATTAAAAATAGGCTTAAGAGATACATCGAAAACTCCACAGTAAAAACATCATTGACCAGTCAACCACACTAAGGGCTATCTTGGGGTGGTTAACCGCCTGATTGTTAATTAAAACATTGGAAATATAGTCTATCTAGAAAGTATCCGGAATTTTATATTTTTCCTAATTTTAATGTATTTTTTTTCTGTAACACTCTAAGACAACAGTAATCCATCACGTAGGTTGTACCGATAGTAGGCTATGACCAAAATCGCATGGCAACACCACCTGTCAAATATTGTTGATTGTAAACCGGTTTAAGATTTGAGAAATAATGTCGCAAGTAAAATAAAAAGAGAAATGGTGGAATATTTGTATAGAAAAGGTGTTCGAAACGTTAAAAAATTAGTGCAATTCACTGAACTCGGAAAAAGTGCAGTATACGAGACAATAAAGAGGATAAAAAATGGCACAGATATGAAGCATGGACCAGTTTCAGGAAGACTGTGCAAGATTCGTGAAAACAATTTAAACGCTTTAGTGGCATTAAGACGACGGAATCCGCGCCTACGGCTTCGCAAATTGACTAACAGATTTGGAAGTCAGCGAAAATTAAAAGTGTGTCCAGAAACAGTCCGCATGTCACTGAAAAGATAAGGCTACATATCAAGGAAGCCAAAAAAATCCCTGCAATAACACGCACATAAAGGTAGAGAAGAATGGATTTTTGTCAACGCTTTCAAGAAGATAATTTTAATAATGATTTTATTTCTGACGAAAGTTGTTTCCAGCTTGGTGGAAACCACCTAATACACCACTAACCCACCTCTGTGTATATTTGGTGGAACTGTTAATAGTGCAAAATATTGTGATATTTTAATTGGTTTTCTTCTTGAAACGGGTCATGTTTTATATCCAGAGGGGTGGCGTTATCAGCAGGATAATGCAAGATGCCATACGTCTGCCTATACTCAAGCTTGGATGCAAGAACACCATTTGGGTACAATTCCATAGCCAGCAGCTTCACCAGACTTTAGTCCCATTGAAAACATACGGGGACTAATGAAGATTGAAGTGGAACGAGCAGCACCACGAAATAAACAAGATTTGATTCGCTCAGTTTTACAGGCCTGGACTACCGCCAATGAACATTATGGTGTGGACCTAGTTTCAGGTGTACCTGGACGTTTAGTTAAGTGTTTGGAGTTAAATGGAGGTTGTATAAGTAAATCAAATAAATCATTTTTTATAATTTTTTTAACTCAAGTCCTAAAAATATATATCGATAATTGTAATTTTGCTTTCTTTTTTCCGGATACTTTCTAGACGGACTATAATTGCGAGTTCTTCGAGCACATTTCAATTACGTCTCCAAGACGTAATTGAAATATAATAATTTATTACGGACTTCCTTATTCTACTATTTTTTTTTAATTACACACAATGCGTTACCAAGTCATTCTTTGATACATGTATCTTATCTAAAATAACGAATCATAAATAAAAAAAATATTATATACATGTTTCTTATCTAAAATAACGAAAAAAAACGAAATAAGAAAACAGATATTTTGATTTTAAGTGTTTGTTTTGTTATGATATATTCTTAGAAAAATGCAATGGATGACAAAAGATATCCAAAAATACACCATATCATTTAATCATCCACATTGATAAAAATAGAAAGACATGATTTCAATTCAAATTATATTTATGAAGAAAATTATGAATGAAGAATAAATTATGAATTATGAAGGTAAGTAATTACAAAACATTAATCATAAATTCTTTAATATCTGATCACAGTGCCTAAAAAAATAGAAATAGAGCTATCAGCAGTAGAAAAAAATATCACTGAAAAAATTCGTATATTTAACAAAAGAAATAAGGATCTTTTTAAGTCATCTCTGACAAGTATAGACTGGTTAAAAATATATAACTTGCCTTCCAAACATATAAATGAACAGTGGAATTTATTTATGAACAATATATGTCACCACTTCAATCAACATTTTCCTTTGGCAAATAAAAAAAAATTATAAAAAAGCGGGATTTTATAAATGATCCGAAAATAAAAAAATGTAAAAATGAATTTGACATATTGTATGTGTTAAAATGTAAAATAGAATGTGTTACTTTCCTGTACAACGAGAAGAAAAAAGAATATTATAAATTGCTAGGTGAATGTAAAAATAGACATTTTTCGGTAAAATTAAAGATATCGAGCAATAAATCAAAAATTACTTGGTCAATTAAAAACTACGTGGCGAAATAACTGGAAAATATGCTAGTAAAACTAAATTTAATATGAATGGTAAAAATAATAATATTGCGAATAACTTTAATTCGTTTTTCAGTGACAGTGCTTCTGATCTACTTGGAAATATTGGAAATGTTCCATTTTCTACTCATATTCCATATTATCGACATAATATTTAATCAAAACAAATAGATATTACTGAATTAATAGAGTGTGTGAAAGAGCTTCGAAATAAGTGCAGTGGGGGGGGGCCGGCTGCGATGAAATCTTAACGAATCTTATAAAATTTGTTATTCATTTTATAGCAACACCCCTTTGTTACATAATATATAATTCGCTTAAAAATTGAATGTTTCCAGATGAATTAAAGTTGGCTGTAGTTGTTACCGTATATAAAAAAGGGGATTCATCGAAATATGAAAATTATAAATTATCGTCCTAACAGCATGCTGTCTTCTTTTTCGATTCAAGTGTTTGGTTTGGTTTGGTTTGGTTTGGTTGAAAAATGTTAGCTAACCATATTATTAAATTTATGATTGAAACAGGGCAATTAAAAGACTGTCAACACGGTTACGGTTACAAAAAACGTTCAACAACTACTGCAGTAATTCAGTTTATAAATAATATTTTAACAGCTTTGGAGACAGGAAATATTCCCGTGAGAATATTTTTAGATCTATCTAAAGCATACAATACAATTGATCACAACATTCTGATCCAAAAATTACACATGTATGGTATCAGAGGCTCAACTTCACAGTGGTTACGATCATACCTGAGCGATAGAAAACAAAGAGTAAAAATCATAAAAAATCGCGACATAAGTTATTCAAAAGATATGTCAATTAACGTAGAAATCCCCCAGGGAAGTGTTTTAGGGCCAATATTATTTATATTATACATCAATGATATTCAGACATGGACGAAAGAGAAGAACTGGTGTAGAATAACAACATATGCTGACGATACTAATATATTAAAAAAAGGGGAAAATATAGGTGAAACACTAGAAATGGCTAAAAATATTATGCACGTGGCACAAAACTGACTAAAATAAAAATCATTTAATATTAAATAAGGATAAAACTAGCACCATACATTAAAACTAATAGATCTCAGTTGGAAGAACCACAGCAATTTATTTTTGACGGAACGCCTCTGAAATAAACAAAGCATAAGATTCTTGGGATTAGAATTAGACAATACTTTCACGTGATCAAATCATATCGAAAATATCTGCAAGAAATTATCTAAATCGATATACAATATAATTGGACCATACTGTAATTGTATAAAAATATATAATACTTTACCACATATTAAACAGGTCAAACAGACTGTACTACATATTTAAAAAAGAATTGTATAAGTACTTAATAGATTTGGAGCCATACAGTTTAACTGATGTTTTTAATGCGTCAGTCATATAACATTTGTTTTTTCAATTATTTTCACATATCGTCGGCTTTATGACGAAAAGGCGTATCTCGATTTTTGGCGATTTTGAGATATCAACGTCATGACATGCCCAAGGACATATTTTAACATAGCGAATTTGCGCATCTCAGTATTGTACCTTTTTCATTTTATATTCGTTTAAAAATTTGCCCCATCTCAAATACTACAATTCTTCGTTATGACGAAGAGACGTATGTTGATATAGGGCTCTTTGTTATATCAATTGTTATACCAATTGTTATACTACAAGAAAGATGGAATTTGAGATAGGTCCTTTTGTTTAAAGTTATGAAAATGCATGCGAGAGAAAATCACTCTCTTTTACAGTGTGATTTTGAGTCTGTTTTTTTGCCAAAAACCATTGTTAGAATGAGCTAGACTGTGCACATAGCTGTATCGGGTATGCAAAAGATTGTCCAAGAATAAATGGCCGAAGAAAAATTGATCGAAAGCAAAACAACAAAACGAAAATTGCCCTAATGGAAAAATTCCCGAAATTATAATTTCCCTAAGAACATCTTAGCGAACCAAAAACTTGCCCGAAAAATACAATAATTTTTATCTCATTATCATTGTCAGGCCATTGGCATTGTCATCGCTGTCAATTATTGGAAAAATTTATTTATTGTGCCTATCATCATCCTGCATAAACACGTAGAATGGAAGTCGAATTTGTTATCATTGAACAGGGAAAACAGAAACTGTTAGTCCAGTTATTTGTATCAAAAAGGCACGAATGAAGAAACATATTTTGTTTTTGTTTAGTTTGGTTTTTATTAAATGGGCCGTGACTTTAAATGCCTTGTATTAATGCCCTCAATTAACTGAATAATTACTAAAAATATATTAGTTAAAAAAATGTATTTTTGTATAAAAACAATATTATTAAAATAAGCTAGATAAGTGTATTTTAATTGATTATTGTCATTGCTTTTGAAATGAAAATAGTCTTTGTTTTCAATTGATCTAATCCAACGCGAATAAAAGTATTTAAAAATTCTGATTTTTTGGTGATTTTCATATTTTTCTGTATGTATGTATTGTATTTTCTTGTATGTATTCCATAATGTGAATATTGTATTTTTTTTCCTTATTAAGAACACTTTACCATCATTTTTAAATTTATTTTACATGGGCGTATGTATACTATTCGTTCGGAAATAAATTTATTATTATTATAACAAAAAGGCCTATCTCTATTAAACAACTAAAAAGAAATTATTTATTAGAATTTACGCACAATTTATCTTCAGAACGTTTCCTCAATGTCTCCGTTTAAGTGTTAATACAAAAAAACTATTAAAAAATTAAAGACTTAACATTTATTGGCCAAATTAAGTAAGTGATTTTCTTTAAATTGCTCTCCTGAAAAGTAGCAAAAATCGAGATACGCCTTTTCGTCATAAAGCCGACGATATTTATTTTATGTATATGAATTGTATTTATTATATTTGTTAGTCACATATGTATATGTTTGTATTTCAAATATCTGTCAAAAGTTTAATATTAATAAAGTGTAAACTGTAAAATACATCTTATTTTTTTTTCTTTTTCTTTACCACTTTCATAAATTTCGAAATGTTTATAAATTTATATTCTTCTTAGTGGAGTAAAATCACAAAAAGTCACTTCCTTCTCGATTTTTTTTTTGAAGGTATAGTCACAAAATATTTATGAAATGATCGGTTAGGGCTTTGTGTATATGAAATGATTAATTACGACCTTTTTGGAGGGGGGGGGGTCAAAAATTTTTTATTTCGTAAAATGTCAAAAATTCTGTCAAATGTTTATAACCATGTTTTTTACCTTTCCTACGCGATAACTCCTAAACTAATCAACTTAATCACATACTCTTTTTTTTTAATCGATTGAAAACACATAGGCGGTGATAGCTGAAGTAATATAGTGAGCGTATTTTTTTTTGGAAAATGGATTAAAGCGGGTAGCTTTTTAATTTGTAGGAACTATTTCGGTCGAAGGAAAGAAAAGTTGAAAAAGTTTTTAAACTTGATACAATCTTCTACTGCTAATATGTGTCTAGTTATCCTAAATTAAATTTACGAACACGTCGCGCGCCAGACCGCTCGGGCCTCGCCGCGCCGTCCCGAGACTTTTATTTTAATTACATTTTTCGATGTTTGTTGATTTTTTATAATTTATACAATGTTATTTATTTATAAAAAATAACAATATTATCTACCTTTTTCAAAAATGGCCAATGCGCGAAAGTTTATATTTGGGATGTGGATGGCATACACCCTTTTAGCACAGTTTTTAGTATAACAAACTATCAAACAATTGTAGAGAATTAGTCAATTCCCATTAATCCGTGGCGAAAAATAATAGCAAAATAGATATAAAAAAGAGTAATTTTCATTAAGTGTAATAAAACGATATGTTTTCTTTAAAGGTAACAAATTTGAAAGAAAAATTAATAACATTTAAAAAAGTATATCTATGTATATTAATTATTTTCTATTATTAATTTAAGCTCCTATTACTTATGTTAGTTTAGACGATATCTTTAATGTCTATACTTTATAACATATAATAAATTTATGTGTATTAGAAAATAAAATAAATATCTTTAGTGTGATTACAGTAATTTAAGACAATAAAGTTATAAAGGAAGTAATAACATTTGCTAATAGATCACATTTTTAGATATTAGTTAATAATAATTAACTTCCAAAGGTCAATGAATTAATCTTTTAATAACAACGTAATAAATACATTGAAATGTCCGATTTTTTTCTATATTTTTGTAATATTGTCAAAACATTTTTCATGTAAAATTGAATCATTTTTCAGCTGTAGGTTCTTCCATTACCTATCTAACAAATTTCAATGTATTTTATGTTAAAAAAGAATACAGTTTAGTTTAAAGCTCTTTGATATTACCACATCATAACAGCATAAAGCTACCACAATATCAAAATAATTTATAAACAGTTTGTATACCAGGTGCGTCTCAAAAGTGGCTCACCCCTATAACTCTTTTTTACAAACAAATAAACGAGATTTTGTATGTTAGTACATGGCATAAATTAGGATTGATTGACATATTCATCAATTGTTTCCTGTTACCGGAAATGACTACAACTTTTGATTTTTAAATGGCACCCTCGGTATTTTTTTTCTTTATTCGATAGAAAATGACACTCTGAATAGAATGATATATCATATTATGTAAATATTTGACATTTTCGCATAGGGTTTATTTCAAATTATAACATGCGGTTCATAACGACAATTTGACTCGAAATACCAAGTGTGTGGTAACAAATTATTCGTAAAAAAAATATTTTTCCAAATATGCTAATGATCCACCTCGTTCCATTTGAAAAAATTGAGATAAGATTAAAAATACGATTTGGGGATCTTTTAACCGGCCAGGACAAGACACTAAAACATTAGACGATCAAATCTATTTTTCCTTGATTAAAAATTAGTGTTTTTAATATAACCACAGCCATATGGCACTCTAGATTGAAATTTAAAATACAGTTTGTTTTTGAGCGAATATGTCAAAAGTTGACATATGATATGTCATTCGATTCAAAGTGTCATTTTCTATCAAATACAGTAAAAAAATACGGAGGGTCATTTATAAATCAAACGTTGTAGTAATTTCCGGTGAAACAGGAAGTGACCAAAAACAATTGAATACGTCAATCAATCCTAATTCATGTCACATCCTAACATACCTAACCTGGTTTTTTTATCTCAAAAAATAAAAAAGTTATAGGGTTGCGCCACTTTTGAGACGCACCCGGTATAAGTCTCCTGGAAAAAATGATCATCTGCAACGTTAGCATGGATTTCGAAACACTTGGACTTACGCCCAGAGATCAAGATAAAATCTTATGATTATTGCGGCAGATTCATGTAATTTTCAATTTTTTGCTCTATATTCAAAAAGTTTACAGAATATTGGCAAATGTTATATTATGCTACAAATTAAAACTTTCTAATTAAGTAATATCAAAAAACACTATCACACTAATACAGATATCTACTATTAATATTAGGTTTTCGCGGGTGGTTTTCGTATACATATTTAATAGGAAATAATGCTTAATAATAGGAAATAATTACATTGATGAAAATTTACTTATAGGTCGAATTATACCAGGCGATCGAAAAAAAAAACGGCGTCAAAGACGGCTGGGAAATGAAGATCGATGATAAATTTGGCGAGGGCAACCCCAAGCCGTCATTACTTGGCCCGCACTCTTCTTTATTGTTTATTGGCGTTTATTGCCATTTGGCCTAAAGAAGAATGTAATTTGTTTTTGTACTGAGTAAAAAATGATTTTCACATGGTGTAGTTTAAAATTCGAGAAAAACATATTTTTTTGGAAATAGATTTGGTGTCTGGAAACGATCTTTTTTAATCATTCTATAATTATTTTTAATTTTTGAAAAGTTTTATGACAATTTTTAGTTAATGACGGCTAGAGATTGATCCCGCTAAAAATTATCATCGATTGTTATTCCCCAATCGTTTTTGACGCCGTTTTTATTCGATTTTTCGAGGTTCTGGAAATTAAAAGACAGAATTTTCTACAATTATGACATGAGCTCAAAAATGAAACTTGCAGTGTACCGAGCAATAATAATCCGCACGTGGAAACGCGGGTACCGTACCGCCGACACACGAATCCTTTAAACAAGTTGCAATAGAGACACCTTAGACAACTCTTAAGAATCAAATAGTTTTACCATGTCTCAAACATATCGGTCCTTGAAAAACCTAACTGCGAGAGTATTGAAGTCATGATTAAAAAATTCCTCCTAAGATGGGCTGGTCACGTATGCAGAATGCAAGAAAACCGCATACCAAAATATCTGCTTTATGGTGAGACGGTTTACTTGTAGACGGTAAGAGGAGGCTGCGTGGACAACTTAAAAGGTACAAAGATATTTTCCACGAAAACTTAAAGGAGATAAACATGCAGAATGAGTGGGAAGAAGCAGCGCACAATAGAACGCAATGGAGAAGAATTGTAAACTCAGTTAACAGCGACAACCAAAAAGTAAAGAGGCAACAAAGCTATGAGATTTTTGAATGTCCCGAGTGCGGTAGACAAATAACATCAGTCACAGAAAAGCTCATGAAAGAAAACGCCTTGAGAGTTGTGTCGTATAGACGTATAGACAATTCGAAATATTCAAGTTTTTATTGGAGAATATTGTCTTCGTTCAGATTCGAGGGTGGTCACATCGTCTTACAGGAGTTTTCGCTGATTTGTCTTTTGAGCGTTAATTATTGTGATAGAGCTAAGGGGTAAGTCCCAGAAAAATACAGAGAATAGTAGTGATAGATTATTTAACGCCAATAAAGCTGCTTTGCTTTTAGTTAAAAGCTAAGTTAATTATAGGCTAGGTTAGGCTAAGTCACCATGTCGCCCGAACCGGGGGGGTCGGCCCCCCGGGATTTAAATTATAAGAATATTTCAAGTAAATATTTAAGTATACAAAGTAGAAATGTATTGAATTCGCTACATGAATTAACACCAGCAAATAAGGAACATGTTCAAGAAGCAATAAAAGAAATACAAGAGTTGCTACAATGTGAAAATAATATTCCACCAGAGGAGCGAGAGACCTTAATAGATTTGGGAAGAAAGGCATGGGCAGCACGTCTAAGGAGAGTAGAATATTCAAAGAACGATATAGGGCCATACACAATTATCATTGAATCGACAGAGAAAAATGTAGCAGGGTTACACTATTCGGATTTGTCGAAGATGTTATATCAAATAAAAGTTGAAGGCATAACGAATATTACTAAAAAGAGATTTAATAAGGTAGGAGTCGAGTTTATTACATATCAGCAGGTTAATAATTTACTTATTAATGATAAATTACAACAGAAATCTTTGATAGCGTATATTCCCCAGAGATTGTTATCAACGAAAGGCATTATAAGAGGCGTGGGACAATTAATTTTACAAGAAGATATCGTACAAGAAAGTTATAGTAATAAAGAAATCATTGAGGCCAAAAGATTAGATAGAAAATTCAGAGAAGGAGGCAAGATAATTTAAAAATCATCATTTACAGTAGTGTTGACATTTGAGGGTAAAACCTTACCAAAAGAAATTAAATTATTTGGAGTGAATTACCCACTTATGTAAGGTCGGTCATACAGTGCTACAATTGCTTAGGATATGGACACTCAAAGAACCAATGTCGGAAGTAAAACAAGATGTTATAAATGTGGAGAAGGGCACATGGCAAAAGACTGTGAGGAAAACTACAAGTGCTATCATTGTGGAGAGGGCCATTCAGCGACGTCATGGGATTGTAAAGAGCATAAGAGACAAAAGAATATCAACACGTTAATGGCAGAGCAGAATTTGTCAGCCTATGAAGCAAGGCAGATATGCCCATCAGATAAACAGAAAAATAAAAGAACACCTGGCTATAGAACTAATTACGAAGAATTTCCATTATTATTTTCTCAAAAAGCAAGCATACCACAACAGAAAATAGATCCTAACTGTAGCAGAAATATCACAAGTCTGAATTCTCCGACAAGACTCATAACTCAACGGAAAAGGAAGTCGCCAAGTTATCCAAATATATCAAGCAGGGAGAGAGAGAATGTTAAAAAAATTATCTTTCCAACAACAGATAGAGTTGTTATAGAGCCATTACCACAATTCCAAAATTATTCATCACAGGACATAGAGGTATTTCAAGCAGAAACAGAGGAACTTAGACAGGAACAATCTTCAGATATAGAAATGGATAATAGGGTAGAGGAAACGGCAACAAATGTGGATGAAACAAAAAAAGATTTCGAGACAGTTTCTAAGACAGTGTTAAAAAAGAAGAAAGAAACAAGAATAGAAAGTATAAGAACAGATTAAAAAAGGGGAAAAGAAAAAAGAAGAAAAGGAAATTAAAAAAAAATTAATTAAAAAATTAAAAATAGTAATAAAAAACCAGGAAATAACTAAAAACAACTAAGTTGTATAAGAAATGAACATAAAGATTATACATTGGAATATACACAGCTACAACAGTAACAAGGACACGCTAATTAATCTTTTGAGAGACTACAAACCAGATATTGTTTGCTTAAACGAAACATGGCTGAAAAAAGAACAAATAGTAAATGTAGTAGGGTACAACGTAATAAGAAATGATCGACAAGACGGACATGGTGGAGTTCCCATCGTAATACATAAATCTCAACCTGGAAACGTAATAAACATAAATATTGGACATCCTTCAGATAGATTTCAATATATAGCCTTAGAGCTAAAAGATTACTGTATAATTAATATATATGTTCCACCAGATCTAGAAATAAATGCGGCAGCCTTACACAGAGTAACTTCCAGAATAGTAAATACCTATTCAAAACCTATCATCATCCTCGGAGATTTTAATGGTCAGAATCTATCATGGGGATCAGGCTTTAATAATATAAAAGGGGAGCAGGTATTAGAGTTTTTAGATCTAAGTGGTATGGTCATCCTTAATAATGGAGAAGAAATAAGAGTTACATCACCCTTAATAAGAAAGAGTGTTCCAGACTTAATAATTTGTTCGGCAGAATTAAGCACTAAAGCAAAATTTGAGGTGATCCAGGACTGCGGAACGAACGATCATTTACCTATAATGTGTATTGTGAGTAAAAATCAATATGAAATTCGGCAGACGCACAGATCAAAATACCGGAGTACATTTAACGTCAATAAAGCAGATTGGGAGAAATATAAGAAGAGCATCAAGAATATGGTGACAAATAGGACTCTACAAACATACGAAGAACTTGCAGATACAATAACAAAAGCAGCAGAAATTAGCATTTCGAAGAAGGAAATGTTTAAAATGTCTAAACCAAGACATGCATGGTGGGATGAAGAATGCTCTCAATCGATTAAACAAAAAAAGATAGCTCTAAGGAGATACAATGAGCATAAAAGTATGGCCAATTTCATTAGCCTCAAGCAAGTCATCGCAAGAACCAAGAAACTTTTGAAGGGCAAGAAGAGCGAAGGATGGAAGAAATTCTGTGATAAAATATCGATTAAAACACCTGCAAAAGAAGTTTGGACGTCAATAATGAGGTATGCTAAGTCAACAACCGGTAATAATCAATTCAAAGTAATAGATTCAGAAATCGGAATCAAAATTCTACACAATTTGACTCCATACTACGTTGTCAACGAGCTACCTATTTTTCCTTTTCAAAGACAAAGGAGTGCACCATTCAATGACAATGAGTTAAATATTATTTTAGAGAAAGTCAAAAATTCGACTCCACGGTATGACAACATAACGTATTCCATGATAGCCAATCTCCCATCGGAAATAATTACAAGTATGCTAGCAATTTTCAATTCATACCTAATAGATCTAGAAAAGGAGCTTCCTGAAGTATGGAAAACTCAAATTATATGTCCAATCCCTAAAAAAGGAAAATATACAAACAACATAAGTGATTGGAGGCCAATCAACCTTGCCAGCTGCCCTGGGAAAATACTGGAATCTTTAATAAAAAATCGTTTGGATTGGTATTTGGAAAATAAAATGGAACTGAGTCCTCTGCAAGCAGGATTTCGCAAAGGGAAAAACGCACTGAAAAATGCAATGTTAATATGCACTCAAGTAGAGATCGGCTTTAGCAAGGGACAAAGTTCAGTTGGTGTCTTCTTGGATATCAAGTCGGCATATGATAATGTAGAATATTGTCAAGAAAAATGGCGTATCCGCCAGAAATTAAAAATGTATTACTGGTTGCCTGCACAACCGCAACGTATCCGCCAGAAATTAAAAGACTTTTTCAGGCGCCATCTTTTAGTCAAGTCGAGAAGTAAGGGAATCAGACAATGGAATTGTCTGGTATGAAGAAGTACGCTTTCCGAGAATTGGGGAAATTTCGAGAAGCAGTCAATAGAGTATATAAGCCGGAGCCATCGACAACTGAGGGAGTTTTTGAAATTTGAATATACCGCGTGGAAATTGAAAATCGGACAATTTAAGTTTAGTAATTAAGTTAGTAATTGTATATAAAGTGAGAAAATAAATTCGTTAAGTATTTTATCGTGAGTTTAAATAGTGGACCCACGGAATCCGTAACAATTGGTGTCAGAAGTGGGATTCAAGAGGATTTTAAGAAGAAATTAAGTGGATTGGAAGATTTTTAGACCCAATTAGAGTATTTTTATGGTTGGTACAAGAGAACAAGCGAAGAAAATGGAGGAAGTAAGCAAGTTATTGGGCGATTTTATGGAGAATATGAGAAGAGAGAAGGCAGAAGAACAAGAAAGACTCCGTAGAGAAAAAGAAGAGGAAAAACTACGACGTCAAGAAGAACAAGACCAACTACAGAAAATGCTTATGGAGAATCAAGAAATTAGACAAGAACGGTTGGAGAAAATTGTAGAAAATCTAGAAGTGCGTCGCCAGAAAGATAAACAAGAAGAACAGGACCGGCTTGAGAAAATTCTGGAAGGCTTAGAGGCGCGTCATCAAAAAGAAAGACAAGAGGAACAGGACCGGATCGAGAAAATTTTACAAGGTTTTGAAGTGCGTCGACAAGAAGAAAAACTTGAAGAGCAGGACCGTATCAAGAAAAGTTTCGAAAAAATGGAAAAAAAGCAACAATCAATGTTGGAAGTACGTTGCCAGGAACAACAGAACCACTTCCAAGAAGCTGTAGAAGATCTGGAGGAGCGCCTTCAGCAGAAGATAGAAAGATTGGAGATGGACCTACAGAAGACCAAGGTACAAGTAAAGACACCTGGCGTTCAAGGAACAGCGAACCTTAAGGCCCCGACCTACGATGGACAAACGACATGGACAATGTACCACCGTCAGTTTGAAGCAGCCGCCGCTGCCAACGGATGGACTGACCAGGAGAAAGCAGCGGCACTTGTCATCGCGCTGCGTGGCCCTGCCCTGGAACTGTTGCAAACTATTCCTGCAGCCCAACAGCAGGAATACCAAACTTTGGTCGCTGCACTGGACAGAAGATATGGCGACCAACATCGACGCCAACTTTACCAGGCCCAGATCAAGACACGCCTGCAGAGGTCCGGAGAGAGTCTGCAGGAATTTGAAGCAGACTTACGTCGGCTGGTACACCGGCATATCCAGAAGCACCGGAAGGGTTTAGGGAGGAACTCGCCGCCCAGTGTTTTATCAGCGGATTGAGGGACAACGAATTACAGAGGGCGCTACAAATATCACGATTTTCTACCAGCAGCGAAGCACTGGTCAGGGCGCTGGAAATAGAAGCTGCTTTTAGCGCCATCCCTAGACCGAAAATAAGATCAGTAACAGTCGAGGAACAGCCCGAGAGTACCCACAGAAGTTTGGAGGAGATGTGTAAAAAGTTCGACAAACTATGTGAGCTACTAATAAATAAAGGAGTCAACAACACCCAGACAGAGAACCATAGAAGATCCCAGGAAATCAGGTGCTATAGATGTGGCAGGAATGGCCACATCAAACGGGATTGCCGTGTCCAAATGCGATCCCGTTCACCATCCAGAGAACGTAGGCACCAGGAAAACTAAAATCAGTCAATACTAAGGGGCGAGTATTGACTGGGGAGAACAGAGCCCCCAGGATTTTTTCCATTAGAAGTCTAGGAAGAACCGCTGACAGTTTGGTGATCGACGGGAAAGTCAATGGAAAGGGAATCCGAATGACAGTGGACACTGGCGCTATGGTATCGTTGGTGCGGGCTAACTCAGTGCAAGGATTGAAGCTGATGCCTCTGAGAAGAAGAGTGTGTTTACGTACAGTTACGGGGGAAATGGCCGTTGTACGGGGAGAGGCTATCGTCGAACTGAAGTTAGGAAATTTGAAGTTCCAGCATAGCGTTTTAGTGGCAGATATTGAAGATGACTTCATCTTGGGCATGGATGTGATTCGTCAACATGGATTTTCGTTCGATCACCAGAGAAATATCCTGAATATCGGAAATGAAGAGTTTATGTTATCTCCAGACGAGGGACCAGGAAGAATGGATGTAAGATCAGCGGAAACTGTGGTGATACCTGGTAATACCGAGAAGATCGTATTCGGTAAAGTGGAGAAAATCGCTGGGTGCTGTGCCATCCGACAACAAACAGGATAGGTACTTAGTAGGAAAATCATTGGTTAACACCGACAAGAATATACCGATCAGAATTGCGAATGTTTTCCCGAATTGTGTCAAGATCCAAAAAGGTGACAAGATAGCCATCTGCGAACCTGTAAGAAGTGTCACCCGATGTGATGAAGTGTCGTCAGCTGTTACACAAAAGGCATCCCAAGAAACACTAAAACATCTAGAACAGCTATGGGATCACCTAACACCTGAGGAGAAACAGAAGGCTAAGCAGTTCCTGCTAAAGCATGGCAGTATTTTTGAGAAGAACAACAGTGGAAGAACGGATTTTGTGAAGCACCGGATTAATACTGGTCATGCTCAGCCGATTCGACAACGTCCTAGAAGAGTTCCCCTTTCCAAACAACAAGAAATGGAGACAATGGTAGATAAGATGTTAGAAGAGGGAGTAATCGAAGAATCATCAAGTCCATGGTCATCTCCCGTTGTTTTGGTGACGAAGAAAGATGGTAGTACACGATTCTGCGTGGACTATAGGAAGCACAATGACGTCACTAAGAAAGATATCTACCCACTGCCACGTGTAGATGACACATTAACAACTCTGGCAGGTTCGTGCTGGTTCTCCACTCTCGACTTAAAGAGTGGATACTGGCAAGTTGGTCTGGACGAGGACGATAAAGAAAAGACGGCTTTTTCTACAGGAAACGGACTATACCAATTCAAGGTCATGCCGTTTGGATTATGCAATGCTCCAGCCACTTTCGAACGTCTCATGGAGGTGGTGTTAAGAGGATTAACTTGGAAAACGTGCTTGGTTTACCTCGACGATGTATTGGTTATGGGAAGAACTTTTGAGGAGCATTTGCGAAATTTAGAAGAAGTCTTTGGCCGCATACGGAATGCTCACCTGTACTTGAACCCGAAGAAGTGTAGCTTATTCCAGCGACAAGTGGAATTCTTGGGTCATGTAGTCTCGGCAGACGGAATTTACACCGACCAGAAGAAAATCGCTGCGATCAAGGATTGGCCTAAACCTCGCGACAAACATGAACTTAGAAGTTTTCTGGGTTTATGCACCTATTACAGAAGATTTGTCAAGGGATTTGCCAATATAGCTGCACCCTTACATAGACTTACAGGTGATGAAGTCGGCTACGAATGGAACACCGATTGTGATGTAGCCTTTGAAGACTCAAGGCGGCTTTATGTTCAAGTCCTATTTTAGCCTACCCACAACAACAAGGGAGGTATATCCTGGATACCGACGCCAGCAACATCGGCATCGGTGCAGTGCTATCACAAGTGCAAGATGGCGAAGAACGAGTGATAGAATATTACAGTCGAGTTCTATCTAAACCAGAAAGGAATTACTGCGTTACCCGGAAGGAGCTGCTAGCAATTGTGAAGGCAGTTGATCATTTTCATAAATACCTGTATGGCCAAGAATTTTTAATTAGGACAGATCATGCGGCTCTCAAATGGCTTATGGAGATGAAACAACCTGAAGGTCAAATAGCACGATGGCTCGAGAAGCTCCAGCAGTATCACTTTACCATCCAACATCGTGCTGGAAAGATGCATGGTAACGCAGACGGTTTATCCAGAAGACCCTGTCAAATCGATTGTAAGCACTGCAGTAAAACGGAACAACGTGAAATTACTGTCATGATAAGGAGTTTTAAGCTTGGAACCGATGAACAGTGGACGACGACACAATTGAGGAACGACCAAATGGAAGATCCAGACATCGGAGCAATACTACGGCTCAAGGAAGGTAACGGCGAGAGACCACCGTGGCAGGATATTGCAAACAGAGGGCTCGTTTTCAAAGCTCTCTGGGCTCAGTGGAATTCACTGGTTATTGAGAATGGATTGTTAAAGCGCACGTGGGAAAGTGCGGATGGCAGGACAGTACAACTCAGTTACTGGTACCAAGGAAGAAAGTTACCCAGGTATTGGAAGAAATTCACGGTGGTAAAACTGGAGCCCATCTTGGAGTAAACAAGACCTTGAGCAAGCTGAGAGATCGTTTTTACTGGGTGGATTATTGCGAAGATGTCAAGAAATGGTGTCGACAATGTAAAACTTGTGCAGCCAGCCAAGGACCAAGCACTCGCTCTAGGGGAAAAATGAAACAATATAACGTTGGACTGCCATTCGAAAGAATCGCTGTTGACATTGCAGGCCCATTCCCTGAAACGCACAAGGGCAACAAGTACGTTTTAGTAGCGATGGATTATTTCAGTAAATGGCCAGAAGTTTTTGCCATTCCAAACCAAGAAGCATCGACTGTAGCTGAAGTATTGGTCAATAATGTCTTCAGTAGATTTGGAATTCCCTTAGAGCTTCACACTGACCAAGGAAGGAACTTCGAGTCAAGACTGTTCCAGAAGATGTGTGATCTGCTTGGTATTCACAAGACTAGGACAACAGCTTTACATCCGCAGTCTGATGGGATGGTCGAAAGATTCAATAAGACCATTGAAGAACACCTCTCGAAAATGGTGGCCGAACATCAAAGAGATTGGGATCAACACATACCGCTGTTCCTAATGGCGTATAGAAGTGCAGTTCACAACACCACCGGACTTTCACCATCGAAGATTTTATTTGGTCGAGAATTACGGTTGCCTTGTGACTTGGTGTTCGGATCACCAGACGACGGCACCACAAATGTAGAGGACTACGCGGATGAACTGAAGGAAAGGTTAATGGAAATTCATAAGGCCGTAAGAAGTAAGATTACGCTAGCCAGTGACCGGATGAAAGCTCGTTACGACCTCAGAGCCAATTCTACGGGATTTCAACAGGACGATATGGTATGGTTATATAACCCACAGCGCAAGAAAGGGAGGTCCCCAAAGTTAACTCCAGCATGGGAAGGTCCTTATACAGTCATCAAGAGGATAAATGATGTTGTGTACCGGATTCAACGCAGCCCTAGAAGTAAGATGAAAGTAGTTCATCTGGATCGATTGAAGAGATACCAGACAGGAACCTTGATCGGGACGATCAAATTTGAGAAGGGGCAATGTCAAGAAAAATGGCGTATCCGCCAGAAATTAAAATGTATTACTGTTGCCTGCACAACCGCAACGTATCCGCCAGAAATTAAAAGACTTTTTCAGGCGCCATCTTTTAGTCAAGTCGAGAAGTAAGGGAATCAGACAATGGAATTGTCTGGTATGAAGAAGTACGCTTTCCGAGAATTGGGAAATTTCGAGAAGCAGTCAATAGAGTATATAAGCCGGAGCCATCGACAACTGAGGGAGTTTTTGAAATTTGAATATACCGCGTGGAAATTGAAAATCGGACAATTTGGTGAAGGAATCTTATAAATAGTTAGTTTGTTATGTGTTATAAGTTAGTAATTGTGTATAAAGTGAGAAAATAAATTCGTTAAGTATTTTATCGTGAGTTTAAATAGTGGACCCACGGAATCCGTAACAATATAATAAATTATGGGAAATACTTTATGCTTTAGAGATTCGATATGACTTGGCGAGCTTAATTCTGAAATTTTTAGGGAATAGGAAGATTTATGTTAAGGATCCCTCTACTGGAATGCTAATAGGTTCCAGAATAGCCTTCAAGGGTTATCCACAGGGGTCTCCCCTGGCTCCTATACTTTTTAATCTATATTGCGACACAATCAAAGAAGCCGCTATTGGTCAGGTAAAAGTCTTTCAGTATGCAGATGACTTAGCCATACTATGTACGGGTGAGGACACTGAAACCAACATTGATCAAATAAACGCAACCTTAAGAAACATTTCCACCTGGCTAACGGGGCACGGAATGTCAATCTCTCCAGGGAAGTCATCAGCCATATTTTTCACTAGACGTTCTAGCAGGAATCCCATGAGATCTATTGAATGGAATAATCTAAATATAGAATGGAAGTCTGAAGACAAGCATCTAGGATTTGTACTGGATCGCAATCTGAAATGGACAAGTCATATAAAATACATATGTAACAAGGCGCACAAAGGAATCAATATCATGAAGGCAACATGTAAAACGTGGTGGGGAGCGGATCCCTTAAGCCAGCTAATGATTTATAAGACAATGGTAAGGTCGCATTTGGATTACGGAAGTTGCCTGTTGAGCAGAGCCAATAAAAAAGATCTAAATCAAATGGATCCCAGGAACCAAACCTGGGAACCAAGCAGGCTTTGAAAGTTTTATCGTATGAAAATCCGATTGGAAACATGCTCATACAACTGTATGCAAGATATAATGAAGCTCCAGACAGTTGGAAGACAGCCCCTCCTCTTGTAGAAGCACTAGATTATGCTGCTCAAATATTGGAACAAGTAAGAGTTCTCCCAAATCGTCCCTGTTATTTTTTCACTCTGGAAGATCAGATTACACCTGTTAAGGTCGAATATATGAATTTAAGAAAGGAGACTAACAATAAACAAAGTTTTATAAATCTTGCTAAGGAAAAATGGCCAAATAGTGTATTTATTTATACAGATGGCTCAAAAGATCAAGACGGGAAGGTTGGAGTGGGGGTATTCTCAGAAGTCAGCGAACTAAGATACTCAGGTCGAATGCCAGATTTTCATTCTATCTGTTCTGTAGAAGTTTATGCTATATACATTGCCCTACTTAAAATAGAACAATATGACATCGCCAAGGCAGTTATATTCTCTGATTCATCAAGTGCCCTAAAGAAGATAAGCAAAACTGGAATAGACGCTGAAACGGACGAATTAACACTGGTCACAAGAAGGAAATTAATAAACAAAAGGGACGAACAATTAGCATGGATACCAAGTCATACCAACATTTATGGAAATGAGGAAGCAGACAAGTTGGCCAACGCTGGACGGCTCTTACCTCCCACACTCAAACGTTAGAGCTGCAGCTTCAATCGTAGAATGCATGAATAACTGAATAGTTGCAGAGCTTAAAGCAACCTGTTTAATAGCCTCAATAATTCTTAGTCGTTAAGAAAGATAAATCGGTGAAAGTTCATAAAACGTGACCACCCAAAAAAAAGAAGAAAAAAGAGAAGCAGAAAAGTACTTTGCCAGAATGGTCCTGGCAGCCTAGACAACACAACTCTCTCCTGAAAAGGAGAGTTTAAGAAGAAAGAAGAAGAAGAAAACGCCTTCCGTTACCATTTTCTGATGCGTGTCAAATACTCGTCAGGATTAATGGTATGTATCGTATGTATTTTATTTGATTATACGGTATATGTTTGAGATGAAACTATAGAATAATCTACAATTTGAACTGTAAACTTACTTGTTTAATATAATTTTATATCATTTAAAAAATGAATGATAATATTCAACTTCATGGGAAATTGATATGAATATTTTCTTCTAGACAAATATACTCAAGTTACTTTGCCACTGCTCGCTGCTCGCATACATATTTGTATACTAAATATTTGTATTTACAATAAATATTTTTTCCTTGAAACGTCACAAAAGTATTACATTTTGTGACGTGATGTAAAAGTTATTTTAACGCCTAGGCATAAAAGTAAAGCACTTTTACGCCTAAACATAAAAATACGAAAATATATTATTAAACTGACATAAAGTGTCAAATTCGATGAGCGTAACCATAGTTTCTCGAGTCTTAAAAAAGTGCAAATATTTTTAGGGTTGGGAAATCCCGATAAAAAAACATATTTTTGTTTGTGGCGGTTGAGAAAAAAATAGCATGTTCTATTATATGTCGTAATGTCAAAAGTTGTCATATGAAATGTCATTCTATTGAGAGTGTAATTTTCTATCGAATAAGAAATAGAAATATACCGAGGGTGCCATTTAAAACTTAAAAGTTGTAGTCATTTCCGGTGAAACAAGAAGTGACCAAAAACAATTGAACACGTCAATCAATCCTATTTTAATGTCATATACTAACATACCAAATCTCGTTTTTATCTGAGAAATAAAAAAGTTATAGGGGTGAGACACTTTTGAGAGGCACCCGGTATAGAGAAATATCTAATCAAAATCATATATTGTATATCAGTCGTCACACAGAGATTTACCGATAATTTTTAATTAATAACAGATACATTGATTGATTAAAAATACATGCTAAATACTACTTATATTATTCCCGTGAGTATTGTTTTTTTTTATAGGAAATAAGTGTTTAAGATACGTATTTGCACACGTGTGAGAAGGAAGTATATTTTTAGTTATCTGAGAAATTTATGCTATTCATGAAAATCAATCCATCCAATGAGAATTCAATTAACCTGATTGAAGAATTTCAAAAATATGAAATTTGCCTAATAGTTTAAAGGTCAATTTTTCTAAAATACGCAAAAGGGAATTTTTAAAAAAGTGGTTATACTAGACCAGTTTTTGGTAGTAGTACTATCGTTAACTACAGATAGATAGATTATTCAGGAAGTTTTATTCTTACAGCTTAATTACCTTCTACAAGCATAAACAATAATATCTAATCAGATTGCATCAAAACACGATATACAAACATAATTTAAAACATCAACCAAGTGGAAAATTAATAGTAGGAGAGCTAGCAACGTCGGAAAAGCAAGTATTTTAAGACGTCTGGCTCTCTGATATATCTTTTACTATGCTCTCTAGAACAGCATGCGGCTCGTCTGACTGCCGGTAAACTTTGCCTTCCCTACTGCGCATTGAAAGAAGATCCTATATTTTTATTAGTCCTTTAAATTCTAGTATTGAATATGAATCGAACATATCTCCATAGCGCAGTGCGTAGAGTTTCCAGTGGTGGCTCGTGACCCTTGTGACTGGGTAGGCGACAAAATTTTAGTTGCGTCTATTTGCCCCCTCCTAATTTACATAATACCCTAACCCTGTTTGTAAATATATTATATGTTATCTCTGGGTTAAAATCATAGCTCAAGAATATTTTGGACAAAACTGAAGCAAAAATAACAGCATTCAACGTAATGACATAATGATTGACATAATGTACAAGTATATGTTTTTTATCTATTACTATGGAGTACATCATAGAATTTTATTTTATTTTTATTTATTTACGCAAACTTAAAAATCGGTAGTATTGAGAGAAAGAATAATTATGTTTTATATATTAAATTGATGAGTCGGTCTCTTAATAAAGACATGTTATTTATTATTATATCAGTAAAATCATCAGATTGTTGAAGAGCTGTGAAAAGATCTTTTTAGATTGAAAATAAGGCAAGTGACGATAAATATTTATTTTTCATGGAATCTTTACTATAAATTTTAATGCATTTCAAACATGAGAAATGTCTCTCAACCCAAGTAGGTACTTGTAAATTGTGTAGTAAGAAACAAAACAAACAATTTGAAAGCCTCTGGAAATATATTTCCAGGATTATTCTCCTTAAATTATTTTATAATCGAAATTATCATATCTATTATTAATACCTGCAATTTATTCTTTAATTTAAGTTGGTCAATAACATTTTTTGTTTGTTAAATCGCTATTAAATGTGTTGGAAATGTATCAATATAACAAGTTTGTTAAATCAGATGTTAAATGCTTTGGAAATTTTTTATAGGATTCTTTAAATTTCGGATCCGCAAGAGATAAATAAAAATAATTGCGACATACGAGTACCTATCTGTAAACCTTGTTCCTAAATGTATAACAGTGTTATCTAATATTTCATTAAATAAAATTCGCAAAGATATTTGACTTAGCTTTATTAATATATCGAATTGAAATAGGACACTGAGACTTTTCGGTAATATCTGTTGTATCGTCTTCTTGCACCGTATAAAATAACGCGTTTTTTTATTTCGGATTCTTTTATTTCTCTTTTAATTCCACTGATATGTATTTTAAGTTGTTTGTTAAATTTTTGAAAAAACTTTTATTTGATTGTATTTTTTGCTCTCTTAACTTTGTAGTGTCCTGAAGATGCAAATAAATTTTGCGAAACGTCGACAAATTTAAAACAAAGGACTTCTGTTGATTTCTTTCGATCCTAATCCAATTTATAAAAAAAGAACACATTATATATTATTGGATCGACAACAATAAAAATTATATTTACATTTTGGAATTGTACAACTGACGTTCGGAAACTGGGAGCTGGAAAGAAAAAATGGGTTATATACAAGAAATGGAACACATACACGGTGCCAATGTAGCAAGAAGTTTAAAATCATGGGCCAACTGTAACAGAAAATTGGTTAATTATAATAGTCACAAAATTTTCTTAATAAGATGCAGAAGAGCTAAAGTTTTCCACAACATATTTTAAAGACAGCAAAATGTATAGATCACTTAGTGGTAGAGGAATCACCCCTTATAAATCAATGCCATTCGGCGCTTAAAGATTTTCAAAGGAAAATATTAAATTTAGAAATTTCTTTTATACATTGGAAAATTAAGCAATTAGAATCTAACAAAATATTAGCTGTCAATGATCTGAAAAACACTTTAAATACATCAGATCTTGATAGATTTAAGAATAGCCAAGAAAAGTTTTATTGTAATCAATTAAAAAAAATAAAAGCCAAACAAATAAATAAGTTCAATAAACTTGTTAAATTACAAAATCCTATACAAAGGGTCGAAGTAAATAATAAATGGATTGTAAATCACAGTGATGTAGATGTACCAAATGAGGTACAGTATATACTAAGTTTAGGAGAAAATTTTAATTTACCTTACGAAAAAGGAAATGAACCTTTAAAAGACCTAATTATAGATTTGGAGTATATTTTAGATATGTTCGAAGACGAGACGAGCATTCAAATACGAAATCAATGTATAAATGTTACAACAAACTTTGTTCGTTCCAATAAGCCTTTAAGTTTTCAAAGAAAGCAATTTCAAAACATGATAAAACAAACGGCTATTTTTCTTAGTAAGAATAAAGATAATATATTAGTATTAAAGGCAGATAAGGGTAATACTACCGTTATCATTAATAGAACTGAATATCTAGAAAAATCTCAAAATATTCTAAGAGATGAAACGACATATAAAAAATTAAAAAAAGATCCAACGATAACAGTTCAAAATAAAAACAAAAAAATTATTGACACTTTAGTAAGAGAAGGTTTTATTGACAACGAGCAAGGTAAGAAATTAAAAACTGGTGCTGCTAATCCACCGAAGATTTATTTTCAGCCAAAAATACATAAAAATAATCGACCTTTCAGACCCATAGTATCGTTTGTGGGATCACCTCTGTACTCTCTGACAGGTTTTTTAGCATCTCTTTTAAATGGTATGTTTGTCAAGAACGACAGTTATGTCCGAAATTCATTTGAATTTGTTAATGATATAAAAAGCATTAAATTACCTAAAGATTATCAACTCATATCTTTGGACGTTATATCACTTTTTACTAACATTCCTACAGATATAGTAATTAATATAGTTAATAAGAAATGGCATCTTATAGAAAATGAAATAAAAATTCCCTTACATAGATTTGTTGAACTGTTAACATTTATTTTTGATAACAACTACTTTCAATACCAAGATGAGTTTTATCAACAGATATATGGACTGGGAATGGGTAATTGTTTATCACCGATTTGTTCTGATTTAGTTATGCAGGATTTACAGGATCAATGTATTAAAAAACTTCCTTTTCAATTGCCGTTTTTTAAACGTTATGTTGATGATATTATAACTTCAATTCCTATTAATCAAGAACAAAGTATATTAGACATATTTAATTGTTATCACCCTAAACTACAATTTACATTGGAGAAAGAAATAAACAACAGCATAGCATTCCTTGACGTGAGACTAATTAGACACAATCAATTAATAGAGACAGATTGGTATCACAAGCCGACATTCTCTGAGAGATTTCTCAATTATTCCTCCGAACATTCTTTGAAACAAAAAATTAATGTTATTAATAACCTGAAAATCAGAGCTACATCACTATCATCAATTAATTTTCATAATAAAAATTTAAAATATATCGAAAGCATGTTGATTAAAAATAATTATCCAATATCTATGATTAAAAAAATTCTTAACAAGAAAACCGTTGTAAAATCTACTAACCAAAATGATAGAGAAGTTTATTGTAAAATACCTTATATCGACTGTCTGTCAGAACAAATTAAAAACACATTTAAGGGTCATACTACAAAAAAACAGGAAAAAATAAAAATTACAACAAGGAGTCATAACACCATAAAGAGACGGTTCTTTTCAAAAACAAAATCAAAGAATAAAAAAGAACTGAAACCGGCATAATATATAACATTCCTTGTACTCAATGTCCTAAAAGCTATGTTGGGCAGACCGGTAGATATTTAAAACAAAGATTGAATGAACATAAAAATGATCAAAGGAACTTTCTTTTGAAATCTAATCCTACCGCATTAGTAGAACACAAAATAGAGACAGGCCATAACTTCGATTTTGACAATACCACTATTTTACAAACACAATCTAATTATAAGAAAAGATTATTTGCAGAGATGATAGAAATCCAAAAAAACAAAAATTGCGTTAATAAAAGAACAGACGTAGAAAACCTGAGTACAGCATATTTTAATATTCTTTCAAAAATTAAATAATATAACTTCAAAATAATGGTTTAAATCCAAATAATATTTTTATATGTTTCTTTTTTCAACTGTTCTTTATCTCCAGGTAAAAATTATATTAGTATTTTATCAACTAGAATTAGTTGCTCTCTGTATACGGTCAACGTAGGTACATCTGCACTGCTTGTCTGTGAAAGGAAAAGATTTTCGTGATATTTCTCTATACATAATTGTGTTATATGTTTTTTTTTATGTAAGTGTGTTATGTGTTTTAAAAGGAAAAAAGGGATATATACCACTCCCCTCTATACCATCCGTGTATTAATGGATATGACTAAGAAAGTCCAGATTTAAATGTGAGTAACATATACATATATTTTATTTAATTGTTAACATTAGGGTAGTTTTACCAATTGTATATGTGTGGAATTCCACTGATATGTATTTTAAGTTGTTTGTTAAATTTTTGAAAAAACTTTTATTTGATTGTATTTTTTGCTCTCTTAACTTTGCAGTGTCCTGAAGATGCAAATAAATTTTGCGAAACGTCGACAAATTTAAAACAAAGGACTTCTGTTGATTTCTTTCGATCCTAATCCAATTTATAAAAAAAGAACACATTATCTTTTATTTCTGTGGCGTGTTCTGAAATACAACCGGCTATATAATTTTGAATAATCTCGGACAAGCCCGAAAAATGTTTCCAATTTGCTTTAAACGTTTTTTGAATTTTCATATAAAAGTTTTAAATGCTAGGTATAATGAATCATATGAAATATCCCCTTAACGAAATGTGATATATCCCCTTATGAAATATCGAGAATATCCCCTTAACTTTTAAGCCTACCGAGCCCCCACGACTTCATGCGAAGGCGACCAGAGATTTCGCCTAAGCCCCGCCTTAATACGATACATCTCCGACTTACGTCGCGTCAATGAGTTAGACAGAGACAGAAGACTGCCGTACGTCGTCTACTATCAGAGTCGATGCAGAAATCGCCGAACAAAGGCACTCCAACTCCAACGGTCAAAATTATTTAGTTTTCTAACGCAGCGGCACAGTGAGCGTACGCCAGCGATAGTGAATATTTTAATATACAAGACCACAAATATTAAAATAATATTGATTATTAAAACACACTTCCGTGTGTTAACAGTATTTTTATATATTGGCAACATTAATAGTAAATAATGTAATGTAAAAATAAATAAACCGCTTCAATTCTGCCAAAATTTTAGGGTAGACGCCGCGCCGCCTACCTTGCCTACCCTGACGAGCCGCCACTGAGAATTTCCGACCACGAACCGAGGATTCAGAGTTCGAATCCCGGTCAGGACAAAGACTTTTCTATTTTATTTTCGTTTATATTCTGATAATAAAGTATTAAACACTTGTTTTTTTTAATAACCAGAATTATTTAATACTTTACTATCAGAGTATAAACGAAAATAAAATGAAAAAGTCTTTGCCCTGACCCGGATTCAAACACTGAATCATCGGTGCGTAGTCGGAAACTCTACGCACTGCGCTATGGAGACATGTTCGATTTATATTCAATATAAATAGAATTTATAGGACTAAATTAAAAAAAAAATATAGGATCTTCTTCCGATGCGCAGTAGTGAACGCAACGGGTATCAACAGCCAGACGGGCCGCATGCTGTTTCAGAGAGCATAGTAAAAGATATATCAAAGAGCCAGACCTTGCTAGCTCTTAGACTATAAATGAGTAGTGAATGCACACTGCATTCACCAACTAATAGAATCATATCGATTCTCTCTGATGTAGGATAAGTTTGCTTGTTGTTTTTTTAAATGTTTAGTTTGGTTGTTGTTTTTTTAAATGTGACTAATGTTCAATATTAATTTGGTCTCACCCTTTATAATTTTTCGGGTCAAGTTTTAATTTAATTTAGAGTACAATGGTTATTTTAAGAATGGTTATTTTAACTACGTATTAGGCTATACCGAGTAAATTCCAATTTAGGTAGCTTTTATTGAAAATTATTATTATTTTTTTCATTTTTAGAAAATGTTAAATATGTCAAAAACCTCACATTTCAGCCATATACTCGCCCTTAGTTTTCTCATAGAATCCGAAAATCAATTAATATATAGGGTGTTCCATTACAAAAAACACAACTTTGATATGTAACTTTTTTTGGGGAGACCCTGTAGAACTCACTATAATTTAAAAAAATGCTCAAAAACTAACCAACATTTGCTCACAAAATTTAATTTCAATATAAAGTGTCGATCTCCCTGGAGCCTCCGCGTCGTATGAGAGGCGCCACCCTGTACATTCAAATTAAAAATGACTTTACTTACTTTTATATAGCAAATCTTCAGTTTCATTCAGCATTTTCAGTTGATTATAGCACTCTGTACT
The DNA here is from genome assembly GCF_002938485.1 of Sitophilus oryzae. Lineage (NCBI taxonomy): Eukaryota > Metazoa > Arthropoda > Insecta > Coleoptera > Curculionidae > Sitophilus > Sitophilus oryzae. Next base: position 5,558 of record NW_022145963.1, on the reverse strand, counting down.
GATATTCAACTCCATAATTTTGTCGACAAATTCATTAAATGTTACTCCATCAATCACCACTTTCTTTAACACTTTCTCTGACAGATTTGATAAATCGCATTTTACCCGTATTAATAATGTCCAAAATACGAAAACTATAGCTACTTTAGTATTCATTGTTAACAGTGTTTTAAATAAAATCATGCGATTCTTTATTAATTAATCATATCAGTCGTCTGTCAAAATGAATGTCTTGCGAGCGTCTAAACTAATAATAAGGTAATTTTTAGCTTAAGTGGCTTACTATCTCAAGTAATTCCGTTCCTAATCGAATACTTCTGAGTGCAAAATTAGATTATTATATTAGATAGGACCAATACAATAAAAAAATAAATATTTCGAATTATAGTACTTCTAATCTCTCATATAATCCATCAGGCGCAAGTGTATCTCTTAAAAAATATATGCTATACAGCGTGTTTCAAAAAAATGTGCCATCTCCCGTGGGGAGATTGATTACGTTTAATTTACGTATAACTAAGATTTATTTTATATATCAACATAGGTTTCGTCACTACACTTCGTCACTCCATTTTTTTTTATTTATTATAATTTTCTTCCAAGTGCTTTTAGTGATTCGAATGAAATCTTGATATTAAAATTAAACGTCATTATAAGTGCGACATATTATTTTAATAATAAAAAAGTGTCGACTTATTCACCAGGGACGTGCATATGGGTTAACACTGGAATGTTTTTCAAAATAACATGGGTGATTTTAATCTTCTTGATGAGATAAACGCAATCGAGGGGTGTCTCACTGTTGGAATTACATGTACATTTTCTTGGCAGTCGCTGGCAGTCTTTGGCAGTCTTACGGCAGTCGCCTATAATTACATGGCAGTCATAGGCAGTCGCTCGGCAGTCGCTTGGCAGTCGCTAGGCAGTCGCGGCAGTCACTGGCAGTCACTACGCAGTCGCGGCAGTCACTGGCAGTCTCTTGGAATTCAGAAGTCAGTCGGCAGATTTTGGGATGTTTTGTATAAAAACTTGTCAATTTTGAAGCAAATATATATATATTTTTTTCAATTTAATGTAAAAAAAACTTGCAGCGTAATTCTTGTTTAACGAAATATGTATAAAACGACTCATGTGATGATCGGGTAAAAGAAAATTTTCTCGAAAATTTCACATACATTCAGATAGATTTTTGTTTTATGGTTAATGATGTTAAATTAATTCATAATAACTGCAGTATAATAGATAATGAAAAGCTAACGAGTTCAAGGTATATCAAAAATGTTTTGGTTTTGTTTTTTTAACGCTTTTTGGAACAAAATGTTAAACAGAAAAGTTATAGGGAAGATTAAGAAACACATTTTAAAATTACTGTAGAGTATACAGGGTACTTCAAAAAATGTTTGGATTTGTGATTGTTGATTGTCGTTCGGATATAACATATATTTTTTATGAGAATACCCTATTTTTATTTTAGAATTAGATTCTACGTACAATTCATTAACTTTTTTGCATATCGCAGGTCACAGTGCAGTAACTCGTATCATTTTTTAAACATACCCAATTTTATATTAAATTATTATAATTTTTTTTAAACGAATTATCTTATAGAGCCGAGATATCAATACTTCATTATCAAATGAAATATTTTGAATTATTTTTGTGAAAATATCGCAAAAATGGTTTTAAAAAATAATACAATTTTATTAGAAAATCATACGAGATCCATGCCATGTGACCGAGCTTGTGACCCTCGATATGATATTATATTAAAATTAATAGATTTTATAATAATTCAATTTGTTTAGAGAAATGTTATATTTCGATATGGTAAAAATTATCAGTGACGCAAAATTTGTAGATTCTATCAGAAAAAATTATAATACATACTGTTTTACTGGTACGACTAATCCCGGTTATGCACTGCGCGTTTTTGTGGTTGCCGCAGAAACGCGCGGCACCGGCATCGACCATAAATAAACTACACAGAGCGCCTGCGACAGTCGCAAAAACGCACAGTGTACCGCCGGGCTTAAAACAACTGCCCCTGTCGACTACGGTTTTTCGCTATCGCAGATGATGTGTGCCTTCCGTGCCACCTCGAGCCCGGTGCGTCTCGACCTCGAATCGAGACGCACCAATTAAAGAAATAGACAGTGAAATAGATTAATTATAGTTTATAGGTTTCGTATATAACATAGGCCTGAATAACTACAAATAACTATTTTTCTGCAAAATAGAAACCCTGAATAATTTTTAAATTTCTCATTTTTATAAAAAAAATAATTTTTGAAATTTCAACTAAAGAAATACAAACATACCCATCTATGTATAAATGATTCGAGGATAACAATTATAAAAATTTTGGCGTAGGAGTAAATCTCGAAGTAAATGGGTCCAAGAAATCCTAATCAGGGAAAAAATAAAATTCTTATAATTTTCATCTTCGTAATTGGAAGGCTATTGTTTATTTCTTCTATTAAAATTTCGTAGTTGGTAAAAAACGCGCCATAATTACGCAGCGACTGCGATTTAACTGGTCGCTCTAGCAGTCGAGACGCAGCCGATGCGACTCGATCACAGACGAATTCAGACCGGACGCACCAGCGATTTAGTATGTAGTATACAAACTACATACCTGTATCCGATCCTGTACTCTAGAAGTTCCCTATAGTTTGCTTCTGGGGTACAGATACGTTGAAGCAGTCGACAGTCGTAGCCGTCAGTAAGTAAGTAAAAACAAAAACATTACTTTTCATGTTTTGTATTATTCTCTATGTATTATGAAAACATTTCCAAAACACCTTTTACGTAGAATTTAATGATTTAAGTATAATTTCTTTAAAATTAATAATAAGTTTCGAGTTATCACTAGAAAAATTGATGTTTTATTTGGGACACTCTGGGAATATTTTTAATTAAACGAGAAGAACTTAAAAGTACCTTTCCAAAAATATAGCACACTTAATATTTTGTTATAGTCCCCTTTGAAATACAGAATTTTTAAAAGTTCGTCACTTTTATCTAGTAGGCTGTGGATCTCTTATTGATGATCTGCCTCTAATTGAAAAATAAAAATTATACAGGGCGTTTCAAAAAATATGTGCCATCTCTCGTGGGTAGATTCCTCACGTAAAAATAAGACTTATTTTTCATACCAACATAGTCTCGATTCTGCTTTGTTTCGTAGCTACAGGATGTTAAAGTCTTAATAATCTTTCGATTTATTATAAATTCCTTCCGAGCACTTTTAGTGATTTGAATGGAATTTTGAGGGTGTTACTATGTTACATATTTTAATGCTAAAAAAGTGTTAATAAATGCATCAGGGACGTGCATATGGGTTATCACTGGGATATTTTCAAAAAAAACATGTGCGCCACTGATTTTTTTCGTTTGATATCAAAATTGTGTAGACCGTTTAATGCCAATTAAAAGTTATCTCTTGATATTTTGCCCACTTCGGCCTCCTGGATGAGATAAACGCAATTTTAGTAATCACAATTTATAAAATTAATAAATTAAATATTTATTTTTTAATTTTTATTTTATTATTACATATTATTACTGTTAGTTATCATTACCATTAGTCCAACATCCAGCAATTTCAAATTAAAAAAATAATGATATATAAGATAATTATTACAAAAAAAATAATTTTAAAAAGTTTTAACACCCTGTAATTATGAAACTATGCATTTCCATAGCAATGTTTATAATAAATTGTTTTATATTTTTTTATGAGAAATCAAAAAGTACTTTTTAAAACTTTTGCAAGTTAATGACATTAAATTTTTATAAAGGTTGCTATTAGACTTGATTCAAATGAAAAGCGAAATGGACAAAATATGAAGAGACAACTTATTACGGCATTAAACGGCTTCACTATTGCGCTAACAAGAGAAAAAAAAGGCAGTGGCGTACATGCTTTTTTTAGAAAAATATTCCAGAGAAAACCCATATGCACGTCCCTGGTGAATATGTTGACACTTTTTTAGCGTTAAAATATATCGCATTAATAGTAACTTTTACCCCAAAATTTCATTCGAATCGCTAAAAGCACTTGGAAGAAAATTACAATAAATCGAAAAAATATTAACACCCTGTAGCTACAAAACAAAGCAGAATCGGACCTATGTTAATATGAAAAATAAATCTTATTTTTACGTGAGGAATCTGCCCACGAAAGATGGCACATGCTTTTTGAAACACCCTGTATATACAGGGTGTCCCAGAAATAAGTGCAAGTAATTCAACTGGTAGTATAGTTCAACCCCAGAAACACGCCTATGAGGTTTTTTTCACGAAATTTTTTTTTTCAAAATTCGAAATTTGAAAAAATTTTTGATTTTTTTTAGTTTTTAATTAAAAAACATAATTTCTTGACAATATGGCAACATAGGTATTATATTAAATTTACAAGAAAAAAAAATCCAGAGAAGATCCACCGATTCTCAAAATTTTAACAAAAAATCATGTTTTTTCGAAACTTTCAAAGTAAAATAATTCCGTTATTTTGGACTTATTTGAAAAACGAAAAAGAGAAAATATGTTTCTTTTATCGAGATTTACCACCCTTTAAAATACTTGCACTTATTTCTGGGACACCCTGTATATTCGAAAAAATCGAAAACGAAAACATATTTTTCCAGCAAGACAAGGCACCGCCTTAGAATGGTGAAATAGCTAACCAAGATCTCAGAGGCTGGATATCGAGGCCGGCGCGGCGGACTTATTTCCTGTGGATTTTTATTTTTGCGGAAGAATAAAGGTTCTTATTTTTAAATTGTCCATATATAATCTAGGCAAGAATTAGAACTACTTATGCGAGGGTATCTTTCATCCCCACTTGAGTTAATTAATTCCGCGAGAAATGTTCAAAAATGGCCCCGTCTGTCCATAACAGAAGACGGTTGACATATCGAACAACCAAAATCTCAAATCTTGGTTTGATATTAATTTTTATTGTTACTAGATATAGTTTAAATGTGTTGATGTTGTTAAATGTATTTTTTAAATTGTTATAAAATTCTGCATCTCTCATTGCAAATATTATTCCGCCGTTCAAAGCCTACTTATTCAAAGTCGGCGAATTTTTACAAACTGTATATCTCGAGAGAAGAGGAATCGAGCAAAATATCAAGTTAAATTATTTTCAATGAATTAAAAATATACAGGGTGTCCCATATAAAAAATCAAAATTTCTATTCATAATTCCTAAATTGTTAATTTAAAAAAAAAATATTCTTAAACCATTAAATTCTACATAAAAAGGTGCTTTAGAAATGTTTTCATAAAAATACAAAATTTTCTGTAGCAAAAAAGTTACAGTGATTTGTTAAAAATGCACTTTTTGAAAAACATCCCGTAATTCTGAAACGGTAACAGATATCTATGTGCGGTTTTCACCGTCATGTTTTTGATAAAATTAAGCTCTAGACACCGATATTAGTCTTCGTCTATCTCCTACAGAAAAGGGTGTTTCCCTTTAAAAGCGTCCAATTTGGCCCACCCTGTACATGTGTTGATAAATAATATATGTCAAGGGTCGACAAAGGCCC
>NW_022145962.1:0-9897 GCF_002938485.1 Sitophilus oryzae | reverse complement strand
TCCGCCATTGTTTTGAGTTGCATGTTTTTAAAACTGAATTACTACCTACTACCTATTCTCACTGAAGGACCGGTCGACTTAATTAAACTTTTCTCGTACCGCCACTTCGAGTGCCTCTCTTAATTCATAAGTTCTTTTGCAAACCTTATTGTTAACTATACCAACCGCAAAAAAAATTCTAAAATGGATAGGTCAGGTGATCGAGGAGGCCCATGCAATTAGTCCATCTCTTCCTATCCCTGCGTTTGTATAATTATGATATAAATAATTTTTAACATTTCTTTCATTATGAAGGGTGGGGGGTGGTGTGTTATAATGAAAGTCATGTTGGAACCACTCTATTGATACGCGAGTATCAACACGCTTTTCTTCATTTGAAAAATTCATATTTACAATTTTTGTTTATCTTAATTTGCAAAGTTTGAATGTGACAGCTTCACATTTCTGAGAGCAATGGCGATTGAACTTGTTTCCATGGCTACCTAAGTGAAATTGTTTAAAATGACAAGAATTGGCTATAACTCTAAAACATAACTAAAAAAGATATTATAGCTTATATCACTAAAAAGCTTAAAAATGGCGCTTTTTATGAAGTCATGGCCAACTATGGTTTCCATTTAAAAAAAACCTATGTTTGTGTCATATGTCAAAAATGACAGGCTTTAGAAAAAAACGGAGGCCACAGTCTCATTAAGGATGTGATTATCTACAACTTTTATCTGAAATTTTTTTGTCTAAAATACCTTATAATGGAATTAGGGACAATTTTTAAAATAGCCGAAATTTGTTTTTTTTTTCGAAATATCTAGTAAGCCATGAACTTTTTCAAAAATCTGAAAGGCGCATACTTATGACCCCACAAAACTGCAATTCTTTCCCCATTTAACCGACTCTCTATTTCCAGTAGCTTCCGAGATACCCATAGAGAACATCGTAGGAAACTAGCAATTTCCATAGCAACTATAATTTCCATTTAAAAAATTATATTTTTATTATTTCTGACAAAAAGAGTAAGTATAGAAAAAAACTGACTACACCACTGGATTGTGCCTAAAAAAGTGACTTAGTAACATTTTTACAGAATTATATTATTCCGCAAAATAAAAAAATTATGGGCAATTTTCAAAACGGTAAAAAACTCAAAAAGACCCCGTATCTCAGTTGGCAGTGAAAATATCAACAGGCGGTTTACGCGATTAAACGTTTCTCAGAAATCGAGCCCATGACATCTATGTCGGTTTTGCTCTGTCTAGTCAGGAAATAGGTTTTCTCTGTTAAAACAGACCAATTTCGACCACCCTGTACATAACTTTTGCAAATACAGTTCTTGCTAACATACGAACGGTAGTTGCCACATATGGATCGTGCATATTTGATTCATGAAATTTTTGTTTTTTTTTGTAATTTCTCCGTCGACATATACCACATCTCTTTCGTTTCTCCTATTGATTATTCAATTTTCTCTCTTCTAACAGATTCAGAATCGGTAAGAAATTCACAATCGAAGTTATGGTTATTCTTTGGAGAAAAATCAATGTCTTGATGATCTTCATATCACTTAAGTCTCTTTAAGTTCATCAAACCACTTAATTAATGCTTCCTTAAAATTAGGGTCTCCGTGATGGACACTTTTTGGACTACCCACCATCCTACTAATGAAACATTCTTGGCGTGGTGGTGCCACACAGACTCCAATGAAACTTTACCCCCCGCTGCGCTGGTAGGAACAATACTTGATAAAAACAAGTACGTCTTTAATGGTACAAGTACACACTCACGAGACGAGGCGACTGTGTACTTGACCGTTTTGTACCAATTGTGTACTTCGGGCTCTCGTCTTGCCTCGGTCTTTGGAGCGCTCGGTCTAGAGGCGGTCTCCAACACGAGTCAAAGTAGACGTGAGCCACAGAGAAACTAAATAAAAGAGAGACACAATAGATTCTATATTTCTCTTTGGCGAAAGCGTTAAGTAGGAGGTCCCGCGAAAATATACACGGTGGTCTCGGGAGATATCGGCATTCCTTAGTTCGTCTTCTCAACTGCTTTTGAGTTGACGCCTATTTTCGGTATTTAAATTATTTAATACAGTGGATTAGAGATGAGCAGAAAATCGCAAACTGCGATTTAATCGCAGCGATTGTAAATTCGCAATCGCAACCTGTGATTCCTTTCCATAGCAAACTGCGACTTGCGATTGAAACATATATCTGCCGATTTTGGATTTTTAGGCAACCAATATTACACCAGTTGCGATTTGCAATCGCAGTGGGCACGCGAACGAAGAGCTGCGAACGAAAATCACAGCATTGCGATTTTCGTTCACACCGGCGCGGCATTGCATTGAAACGGCACTGAGAAGCCGAACGATGAGCTGCGAACGAAAATCGCAATATTGCGATTCTCGTACGCCCCGGCCGGCGGCGGCGCGTCTTCAACACGGCAGTGGACAGGCGAACGAGGGCTGAACGAAAATCGCAGCTCATCCCAGCATTGCGATTGCGATTGCGGCATCGGGAGTGGGCACACCAACGAAGAGCGGCGATTGCGATTTTCGTTCGCAGCTCCCAACACATCGGCCTAGACTAGATCGCAAAATCACATTCGCAATCAGGGCCCCGTAATTTTTATGAAGCGTTGGAAAATAGGCTTATATATGTTTATATACCGCATAATATATATAATTTATTAGTTTTAAATTTTGATAATAGTTTTAGATTTATAATATAATTATGGATTGAGAAGGTTAAAAAATTCTTGTTTTCGGTTATGACTAATTATAGTTACAGTTGCTCCCCGGTAATGATTCAGGTAAAATGATTGATAAGGACAGTTTTGGATTCAAATTATAAAAAATTATCTATTTTTATCCTTTATTTACTAGAAGATATAGAGCACGGAAAAGAAACATCCCTTTTTATTTATTATATTTTGTTATATATTATATTATTATAAACATTTTTATAACAGTCCATAATATAATATAATTTTCTGAATATACTAACAGTTGTGGATCCGCTGCTATGTTAATTTAAATACATCCTTTACAATCAGTTTTTTCATTTTAGAGAAATTTTAAATATAAAATGTGATATTGTCCTTTTATTTATCTAAAAGTTCGAAAGTTTGCACTTGCACTGGACCTGGACTGGTATCAAAGCCGTCGGCGTCGGCTTCTTTTGAGTTACATATAAAGAAAATGTTTTTAAAAGAAAACAAGATAAAATAAACAGTTTTTTTTTCTAGTTATCTGAATTAAGGTTGGCGGCAACCTTTTTTATAATAAATTTTTCGTTAGTATACCTACTGTCTAAAAGCACATTCAAATATTTTGAACATTTTATGTATTTTTAATTTCCCTTTTAAATTTATTCGGTCTGTTCTAATCAAAAATGTTTAAAAAAAGGAAACTAAGTTATTTGTGGATTTTTTTTTGGTAGATAATTGATGAAAATTTTAAGTGCAATATGTGTGCAGCAAAAATATCATAAAAAACACGCACTACAAATTTTAAAAGGCACATGGCATCGAAACACCCAACAGTTTCTTTGTAAGTTTTTATTCAAAAAAAATTATTCCACTATTTATTCTGTTTTTTATTAGAAATTTTGGGATTGAGCTTCCCAGATTACAGCGTACCAATTTAAAAATATCAAAATCGCAATCGCAGGTTACAGTCGCAGCAATTTATAAATCACAATCACAGTTTCAACTGCGATTGGAAAATCGCAGTTTTGCTCATCTCTACAGTGGATAAACAATTTTAGTCAAAGTACCGAAAAATCTGTAAGAGAACTGTAGATTTGTTGGAAATTCTTCAAATTCAAATATATGACTGCCAATAATATAAACATTCATTATTTTCTATAAGTATCTACGTTTATTTTAATAATTGAGAAGGGATCAAACAAAACGAAATATATCCATTTTGAGATATTTGCAAAAAACATGTCGTTATTGCATCTTTTTAACAAAGGAAATTATAATGTACGTGAAACCTATTATCATACAGACTTTCTAGACATTGTTTCCGCTTTTTTGTCATCATTAACATAAGAATTATTACTCTAATTAGAAAATTATTGATTAATCTTTTATCCTCAGTTAAAAAGAAATATAGATTTATTTCTTATAATGTAAAATAGTTTGTTTTAATAATATTAGGTAAAATAGCAAATATTAGTTATGTGACCATTCCCATGAGAACGGCGCATCATCACTCTCCTGGTCCCAGGAATCGACATTGCAACTCCAAGCAAGATCGTGGGAAACGTAGTTTACTTTTTTAAATCACATTGTACGTATTATCCTTGTTTATATATTCTTAAAGTTGCCCAACCGACTAGACAAAATGTGCTGCCAACTGGAGGGACAAATCGTGAACCTTTCGGGGCGGAGTCAAAAATATCGATTATTTTCGTTATTTTCCTCAGAGTAATGTAATAATATAGCCCGGGTTTCTGCGAACTTTAATAGTGATCAGCTGATTAATAAATTTAAACGAAATTTTTATTTTATTGTAAATTGTGGATTATTTTTGCCTGTTATTTTAAGAATTCTAAACTGTATTAACAAAGAAATTATTAATTCGATATGTTGGTACATTATTTATAATTTATGATAATGTTAATTGCTGATAATTAATATTCAAAAAAAGTTACATACCTATTTTAATTTGATTTAATGCAGGTTTATTAAAGAATCATTTCATTCTTAGATTACTTTATTCTAAATTGATTGTTTAACGAATTTTACGATATTTTTTTTTTTGAAAACATAAAACTTTTTACATTCTTGATTAAATGTTCAAAAAATTGCAACTTGCTTCAATATTATTTGACATTAAAATAAATATATTGTACTTAATACACCATCTAAATCTTTATTACACCAATTAAATCTTTATTAATGTAAAATATGGCCATAGTTTTAAAATCAAGTTTGCTTTAACTTTGTATGTGTGCAGAATTATAAAAACTAAAAATTTCATTATTTTAACTCATACACAAATCCCGTTAAACCATAAAACTTTCTAAAAGCAGAATACATCTAACTGAAATAATTCAAGTAGGTACATTTTCATTAAAAAAATGTATCAGGAAAATAAATTAATTAGATAATGCAAAATTTATTTTTTATTCTGTTTATATTATGGTCTTCAGTATTTTCAATACACAGGGTGTTTTCTACGACGTTCTCTATAGGTTTCTCGAAAACTACTGCAGATAGAGAGTCGGTTAAATGGGGAAAGAATTGCAGTTTTGTGAGGTCATAAATATGCGCCTTTCAGATTTTTGAAAAAGTTCATGGATTATTAGATATTTCGAAAAAAAAACTTTGGCTATTTTAAAAATTGTCCCTAATTCCATTATAGTTTATTTTAATCAAAAAGTTTTCAGATAAAAGTTGTAGATAATCACATCCTTAATGAGATTGCGTCCTCCTAACGTCGTGAACGTTATTTACGATTTTAAGAGAACGGTTTTCAAGACATGTTAGAAAAGTTAAATTTAGATAGTCGCGATCAAAGGGTGGTGGTTCCAATATGATTTTTCATTATGAAACTTCCTCCCCCCATAATGAAAGAAATGTTAAAAATTATTTATAGCACAATTATGCAAACTCAGGGATCAGAAGAGGTGGATGGTGGACCAATTGCATGGGCCCCCTCGAAGTGGCGGTACGGGAGAACATTTTCTAAAATAACTTAAGTGTATGGGGTAGTGATATTATGAAGTAGTTTTAGTTTGCATAATGTAAATCGTAAAGAACCGTTTAATAATATATTCTGTGTTTTTATGTTATAAATCATAACAGAGTAAGAATACCATGCCAACTAAGTGAAATTAGCCAAGAAAGAAAAGAATTGGCTATAACTATAACTCTGTATCTAACTGTAAATGTGTTTCGATAAAAACACATATACCTATATCGCTGAAAAGCTTAAAAATGGTGATTTTTATGAAGTCATGGCCAACTATGGTCAAAAATTACAGGCTTTAGAAAAAATCAGAAAACACAAACTCATTAGGTATGTAATTATCTACAACTTGTATCTGAAAACTTTTTGTCTAAAATATAATGGAATTAGGGACAAGTTTTAAAATAGCCAAAATTTATTTTTTTTTCGAAATATCTAGTAAGCGATAAACTTTTTCAAAAATCCGAAAGGCGCATATTTATGACCCCACAAAACTGCAATTCTTTCCCCATTAACCAACTCCCCAAACTCTCTATTTCCAGTAGTTTCCGAGATACCCATAGAGAACATCGTAGGAAACTCACCCTGTATAGTATTTTGAAACTAACTATTATTATTATTTGACTAGTTTAAATTTGATCAGATTTTTTTCAGAAAACCAAGATTATATGATAACGCACTTTTCAACGAAGTTGAAGGAAGATATAGTGTATCTATCACAATACTTAATAGAACTACTACAATTACAAGAAAAACAAAAAGAAGAAATACCCAAATACCCCTTCAGCTACTACTCAACTACAAAATAAACGAATATAATCTCTTAAAAACACTACACAACTACTTATTCTTGTATTCTACACTGAACAAATTATCAATTTGATTACTAATTTATCAAACAAAAAGAAAAAATAACAAAATTATCCCTTCACCTACTACTTAACTACAAAATAAACTATAAAAACACTACTAAACAATTTTTGGTAGACTACACTAACATGCTACACTAAACACTATAATTAAACTTAATAAATTAGTCTAATTTTACACTACAACTGCAAAGAAAAAAGAAATAAGAACATTTTCTAAAACTAGAAGAAACAGAACTTCCATACGTGCGACCAGGATAATAGGCCAAGGGGACAAAGAATATAAAATACTTTAAAATGAAAAAATCAGAAAGAAAAAATACCTCGAAAATTATCTAAACAAACATTTTTATTTCTTATCAGTGAGAAACATCGGCCTCGTCAGCGTTGAAGAATTTGTCGGGTATTTACAATGGTCGAATTGTATAATTGCCAGCTTTTATAGCATATCTAATAGATAAAAAGTATCTGGTCGATTAGTAACCAATTGGCACAGTCCGAAAATTATCGATTTTTATTTTCTCTGTTTTTATTGGTAGCTTCAAAATTCAGAGTGATAAAAAAAATATTTCTGTAGGGAAACCGGTCCTCCCATCTAGTAGTCTTAGTCCATAAACGTCTTAGGTTGATCTACTTTACAAATATATATACAAGGGTATTATTAAATCATTCCTTGTTCTGTTGTCGTGTTGTATACTAGATTTAAGTTTTCGAAAATAAATAAATTTTTAAAACGAACTTCTGCCGTCGAACGATTCAAGTTATTTTACGTTTTATGCCAGCATTATGTTTTTTTTTCATTTTATCTATTAATTCTTTTTTAAAATTTTTTAATACATCTCACCTCGGCAACATAAAGTCGAAAATACAGTTTGTGTTTCGATCCTTGGCAGTTACGTCATCAATTTCGTCGTTATATTGACTTTCATGATTTTTTTCATGACAAACACGGACAATATGAGTATATGGTATGCTTATACCAAAAATACAAGAAAACAAAAATAATCATAGGCGGATTTATCTTTTTCTGTTTGACACTTCTTCTTATCACGCCCTCTCCTGCCGAAGGTTGGCGATCCAAATGGCAATTGTGGCTCTGGAAACTGCAGCCCGGAAGATTTCCGCAAACGAGCCTTCAAACCATCTCCTCGAATCTTTTAGCCATGAGTTCTGGCGTCTTCCTACTGATCTTTTCCCTTGCACTTTGCCCTCTATTATGAGGCGCAGTATTTCGTATCTACCACCTCTCATCACATGACCCAGGTATTGCATTTTTCTTTCCTTGATGGTGTTCAGTATCTCTTTTTGTTTCGGCATGCGCTGGAGTACTTCATTGTTGGTGATCCTTTGTACCCATGAGATTCGCAGCATCCGTCTGTATTCATACATTTCGAAGGCTTCTATTCTCTTCTCGGTCTGTGAATCCAGTGTCCGGCTCTCACATCCATAGAGTAACACAGAGAAGACGTAGCATCTGGCCATTCGAGTTCTGAGATCCGCACTGAGGTCTCTTCTTGTAAAAATTATTTCATTCTCACGAAGATTTTTCTCGCTTGCTCAATTCTTGAAAATATTTCTCTTTTCGGGTCGCACTGACTATTGATGTTAGCTCCTAAATACTTTATTGAGGTTACTTGTTCGATTGTTTGTCCCTTGACACGCAGGTGTGCATTTATTGGAGTCTTAGAAAAGACTCTTTGGTCTTGGAGACATTGAGATGCAGTCCAAACATCTCACGATAGTGGACTACGGAATCTATAATGCTTTGCAGTTCTTGTATATCGTTGGCTATTAAACCGTATCATCGGCATATCTGATATTGTTTATTGGGATTCCATTGAACTTGATTCCGCCCTGGATTCGATCCAGTGCTTCTCTAAATATAGTCTCCGAGTACAGGTTAAACAGGAGCGGAGACAAGACGCATGTTTGACACTAATAATATGCAATTTAATTTTGTGGATTTCGCTGTTTTTTTTATTTGCTCGACTTTTAGGTTGGTTTTAAATGGATTTAAGAAAAATTGTTGCTCAAATTTTCCCAAAAGTGTTATTAAATTTACCTCGTTAAGCGCCTGATTGTTTTTATTTTTACAAAATTATTCTTCACAAATATTTATTTATGTACTGCAAAAATTTTATTGGTGTGTTTTTGTGCAATGTCTCGGGGGCGCCTTACTGGACCTCGCATTTTTTGTGGCGCCTCGGCGAGTGTGTACTTCCAGCATACAGTTGCATATGGGTACCCTAACTTAAAGGTAAATGGCGCTAACTAGACCCAACCACGCCAGTTGAGGGTTAATCTCTTATATTCTTAGATAACATTTTTATTTTTGAATGTGACGTTAAAATAACATCAACAAACATAAAACAAAGAGGACAATACAGTCTACACCCGCTTAATTTTCTGTTAAAACAAAATCTACGTTACAGAGAATCAAGAACCCTTTGTTTCTTTTTCGTATCGTTTTCTTCCACCAGTCTAGCCTGCCAAATCTCGCCCTAAAAAGATTAACAGGGGCTCCCTTTGTGGCCGGTGCATGCAACACACAAATTAAGCCGGTCAAAGCGCCTCTAACACAATGTAAAATCATCCAGTTAGCCTTTATAATTTCATCGTGAATGATTGCATTGTTAAATGTGGATTTACACCGGCAAGAAATATTATGTTTTAGCGCAATTCTAAACGGAATTCAAGCTTTCAAGAAGGTGTGTTAAATAGAACAAGTATTTCTTAAAGTTAATTCAACCATAAGTTTCTCGATAGACTCCGCTTCCTGATCGATATATTTGCCGACTTGTTTCGAGTAATGCAATTGAGTGGATAAAGCCGATACAGATTTTTTAGCAAGTAAGAAACGTTTCATGTCTTCAATTAAATCAACAACACTATTATAAGCTTTATTTAACCTGCACTTAGCGTTTTGATTTAATTTGGCCTTTAAAATATATTTAACTAGCAAAGGTTTACTGGATTGATCTAAAAGTTCGCTATATAATTCGATGGCATCAATTAATTGTTTACTAGCCTTCTCAGACCCATCCATAAAGAGTAACAAGGACGCTGCTGTACGTAAATCAAAATTTTCACCCATATTTTCAATACTTTTAACACTACTATTCCTAATATCTACACAATTTTTTATTCTATTAGTTAGGATTGTACGGGCTCGAAAAAGAGTTTGATTTGTTGCCTCAAAATATTCTTTAAATTTTTTGTCAATATTTTCCGGACTGCAGCCTTCTTTTAATTTATTAAATTGCTTTTCTAATAATTCTAATTCAGATCATATTTTATTATTTCTTTCTAAATTTCCCCGTCTCTCTTCCG
>NW_022145961.1:0-9699 GCF_002938485.1 Sitophilus oryzae | reverse complement strand
CTTATTTTTTGTTTTAGAGAGAGTTTATGGCGTGTATTGATTAATATATTTTTTTTGTTTTGAGTAAGTTTTGTTTTGAAATGCCAAAATTAATATTGTTTTTTTTTTTGCGTGTAATAGATTTTATAAATTCATTGAATTTATTAAATCTAAAAGAATAGAGTGGATACGACAAAAGAACCCAGGTAGTAGATGTCATCAACAGAATCAAATCCCTCAAATGGCAATGGGCAGTACACTTGGCAAGAAGGACGGACAATAGATGGACGACAAAAATTACAGCATGGTACCCACGAGGAATCAAGACCTAGAAGGAGACCAAACCTGAGATGGAACCATGATATTAGGAAATTAGCAGGGATAAGTTGGGTCCGCATAGCCAACAACAGACAACAATGGGTCCAACTAAACTATTCAAAACAATTGTCGCATATTTTCTAGAAAAAAATATTAATTTGAAAAACAAGACACTTTGAATTCCCTAAGTCCACGGGCACACAGAAAGCGTTTTTTGCGTTTTTAGCGTGAAGCGTCTTTTGCGTCTAAAACAAAATAACAGGATTATATAGGAGTGGCCCCACCAAAAGCGTCTAGCGTTCGGCGTGTCTCGCAAAAAACGCAAATGAAAACGAATCAATTTGTTTTCTGTAGCGTCTTTAGCGTTTTCTATGAGACCCCGTCATAGGCGGACGTAATATTTAATGATGCAATAAAAATTAAATTCAATAGTATGCATTTTTTTTCATTTTAGGATATTATCTGAAAATATTTTTATAGAGAACATCTACTGTTTAGGAAGATTCTATTAAATTCAAAGATTTGAATGAAATGTTTGAAAAAATGTAGTTTGAAATGTTGAAAAAGTAATAAATTAAAGGAATATTTTTTTACGCGTAAAAAATGTTTTTTGCCAGAAACAATAAGTTTTTGACGCGAAAAAAAAATAGTTTTTTACGTGTAACAAATAGTTTTTTACACGTAATTTTTTTTGCGTAAAATAGTTTTTTTACCAGAAACAATAAGTTTTTGACGCGAAAAAAAAATAGTTTTTTACGAGTAACAATTAGTTTTTTACACGTAAAAAATATTTTTTTTTTGCGTAACAAAAAGTTTTTTACCAGAAACAATAAGTTTTTGACACGTAAAAAAGTAATTTTTTACGTGTAACAAATAGTTTTTTACACGTAAAAAAATATTTTCTTTTGGGTAAAAAAGTTTTTTTTAAAGAAGCAATAAGTTTTCGACGCGTAAAAATTAGTTTTTTACGTGTAACAAATAGTTTTTTACACGGAAATTTATTTTGGCTTAAGAAAGGTTTTCCACCAGAAACAATAAGTTTTTGACGCGTAAAAAAAGAGTTTTTACGTGTAACAAATAGATTTTTACACGTAACAAATAGTTTTATACGCGTAAAAAATAGTTTTTTAAGTGTAACAGTTTTATTCGAGTAAAATAATAAAACTAGTATTTTACGTGTAACAAATGTTTTTTACGCGTAATAATTTGATTCACTTTTACAAAATTTGTATTAAAATATCAGTATTTTTGATAAACACGTGGACTGCTCACAAATTCACGTCGCGTCACTACGTATCTCTAGCCGTTAACACGTTTCGTTACAACGAGGTCGTGTGTCAAGGCCCCACCAGCCTGTATGTCACGGCCTTGGATTTTTACTCCCAGCGCGCGTAAAGACCACGGCGTTTCACTCCAAAATGTTTCATAAATCATGTCCTAAAATTGCATTAGCAACTAGAGCTATTTACTATTCTATTATATAATTATAATTATTTATTATATAATATTATAATTATAACAAGTACTAACCACAACACTACAACATACATAAACTAAAATTCGTAAAATAAATGGCAAATAATAATTATTATTTTTACACACACCACTGGCACTAACAGTAGATTGTGTTTGTCTCCGAATATATGCCCCGGCCCGTCCACAATTCAATCCCAGCATCTTTTATCTTCGTCTCTTCAACGCTAACGGCGCCGATCTCGCCTATCTCCTTTCTCACAGAATTGATTGTTGGACGGGCCGGGAATCCACGAGCTTGCGACGTTACTAATTGGCATATTGATAGAAACTGCAGACCTGCCGCGTCTTTTGCGTGTTTTTAATGAACACAAACCGAAAAAAAGCGCTTAAAACGGTAAAATCGCAAAAAGCGCTTGAGACGCAAAAAACGCAAAACGCTAAAAACGCTTTGTGTGGCCGTGGGCTAACTTTTAAATTGTAAATTGTATGGATACTGTGTAGGAAAATTATATACAATAAACCTATGCGCTGACCTATAATTTTTAATTGGCCTACTATTTAGTTGCAAAAGTGAAAGCAATACATACTTATGAAGTCGATCGGCCGACTATTTGATTGCATGTGAGCGCGGCTCCATAAGTATATATCGTTTTCAAATATGCAACTAAATAGTCGGCAATGTAATCAAATATTGGGCCGATCGGCTCTATAAGAATGTATTGTTTTCACTTTTGCAACTAAATAGTCGGCCGACTAAAAATTACATGTTACTGCGTACCTTAATTGTCCTAAAAACCTCACAAGAGAAAGGCAGAAAAATGCATGCTTCATTTAGAAATATGTAATAATTACTTTTACTCAAACATGCGACAATTGACATGGATAAGGAAGTACAGTTTTCTAAATTGCAGCAATATGCAGATGATTATGACTCAAATTTATTGCAAAATAGATATTAATAATTTGGAGCAATTTCAGTTAAACTTTAAGCACGATCTGAATAAAATTAATAAATATGCTCTGGATCATAATTTGAAATTAAATGCCGGTAAATCTTGTGTTATAGTATTTGGTAGTGATATAAACAAAATTACAAATACGGCTGGTAACATGAATATCCATATAGATAATGTTGCGATACCCATTGTTACAGAGGCTAAAAATCTTGAGTCTATTTTGATGCGAAGCTTTCTTTTCAGGCACATATAACTACTAAATTAAAGGCTGCTTATAAACGTTTGAAGAATTTTTCATCTCTTAAGAAATATATACCATCAAAGACTAAGTATCAATTATGTGACACTTATTTATCTTTATTACGGCGATGTTGTTTATGGTACATTCGTAAACGCTAGATTCTCTAGAAAAATCCAAATACTTCAAAACTCGCGTCTACGGTTTTCTTTTAACATTCCTTTTAGAGATCGTATAACGCCACATCTTAAAAATTTATCTATTTTATCCATGACTAACAGACGACAATTTCATTTATCGAATTTTAACTACAGAACAGCCTCCCTATTTGTTCTCATTATTTCACTACGTTGACCATGCTCATTCGACTAGGCAAGTGCATTATTTTAAAATTCCTCAACACCGAACAGCTAACTTCCAAAAATCTTTCAGTTTCATAGCGCCACATTTGTGGAATAATATTTCTAATAACTTTAAATTTCAATCCTTTACGGATTATAAAAAACAAATTAAAAATCATTTACTAAATTCGTGAAAATTATAATATATTTGACTGATTTGTGAGGTTCTTGTTCTTCTGATACGTCCGTAATCGGTTGCTGTTCCGGATTTTACACTGTTTCGTTATGCCTCTCTGCTTATCTCCGCTCATCCCTGACAAAATTAAATTTTATATTTTTTTGTTTATTTATCTGATTTCTGTTTACTTTTGTAATGTAATTTATTTCTATTTTGTTTTTGGGGTCGCACCACTCTGGCACTTTGTGTCTTTGTATCGGCTTTTTAATCGCGGTTAATAAATTAGACACAAATTTATTAAGAATAGTAAAATTATTAATCTGTAAAACGTAATGGGGTCTAATAAAAAATTTGAATTTGAATTTGAATTTGAATTGTTTTGATTAGTGTAAAGTATTTTCTTATAGTTTTCGTTTATTCTTCTTGTTGTTTCTGTTCTTTTATTCTTTCAGAAAAATTTGTTTACCACTAGTAAAAACATTATACGCACTTTGAAAGGGACAACTTCAGTGTTGTTTGAACTAACTTCATAATTTATCATTTTCTACAACTTTCAAACAAAAATATTCTTTGTTGCAGGTAAGAACAAGCGAATGACAGAAGAATTCTTCTATAGAACGGCAAGCATATCATGGTTGGTAAGTTAAAGTGTCGAATACGACATATGAAACCATACCTTGTACCATCCCTATCCCTATGGATGTTACAATTGGGGTGTTAAGTGTTTACAACTATCCGGTATGGTCGAAGAAACGGATGACATCTGTTATGCTCCTGCCGGCGATATTTTGAAGATCGACGAAGGCTGTATAGTCTCTTACGAAACGATTCCGGGTCCGGTACAAAACCGGACATAAAAATATAGGAAATCGCATGCAAATTCTGAAACGTTCAGATATTGGCTCCCCTGTTAATTTTACAGAGAAGTTGTAAATAAGGTTTTTTAAGGTCTGCTGATATGCTGAAAACACATGCCAAATTTGAACAATTTCGGACAAGCCGATTTTAAGAAATTTAATTAAAACTGCATCTATTTTTAAATTAAAACTGAACAGGTAAAAATGCAAAATCAGGAAAATGCCAACGTACTTTAAGTTGTGAACCTGTAATAGTTTCCAAGTTCCAAACTAGCTGTCAGATAAGCAAGATCTTTTTCTTTTGAGTGTGCCGTTCCGTTTATGATGTTGGCAATTAGCAAAGCGATTCCAACAAAGTTTTAAGGTTTTACAACTAGGAGATTCTGCGCCTTCCAGATCCTTTTCTGAATAAGACCTATTCCTGGAGTGTCAATTGAAGTAGACCATATCTCTTGATTTTTTATTATGCATCCTAGATATTCTAATTTTCGTTGTTTAATAATGTTCACTATTTTGTTCTCCTTTTGGAGCATTTCTTAAGCTGTCTTGTTGAATACGTGGTCTACCCAGGAGATTCTAAGAATTCGTCTTTATAGTCAGTGCTATCAATGTCCAGGACTCGGAACCATACTACCATACAAGACCACAGATAATCTCTCAATCATCTCTAAATTAAAAAATAATTTTTTAAATAAGAAAATAAAAGTAGTTTACAAGTACACTCATATGCACGAAAAAACAGGCACCTTAAAATTTTGATGTAATTTAAAGTTGAAAAATAGAAATGAAAGTTTTGGCCTATCAATTATACGAGGAAAAAAATGTTGATATTTTGGTAAAAGTTTGAAACACCCTTTAGAATATGTTAACAAAGTAAAGCCATTGAAAATAATTTTATCATCAAGGCACATCTTTTCTCGATAGTTAGTTTTTAGGTTCATCTAAATAATTTTATTTTTGTTGGAGATATTCACTTTTGAAGAAGACACTAACAATTTTTCGTAATTTTTACATTTAAGCCATAATTTTACTTTGGGTCCCAGTCAACATACCTATGAAATAGTGTTTATTATTTATGCAATAGTACTGTCACTGAAAAATCATATTAATATTGTCTGATGGCTGTTGGGCAATTACTCTAGTAGAGATGGTTTTAATTTTAGAAATTGTACCCGCTATAGTTGCTTTAATTGACGATGATAGAGGTCAAAATTATGTCGCCAACAGATTTAGGTGTGCACGAAGTACAGTGCAGTCACTCTCTCGAGAGAAATTTATATGCTAGACATCAAAAAACCTTTGCATGAGAACTTCGAATAGAGACGATCGACGTATTTACAATACGATTTTCATTGAATATTGTTTATTAATGGAGTGTTTAAAGACGCAATACTCATGATTAAAATTGCGTAGTTCTTCTCGGACGATAGAGATATGATTAACGACTGAACTAATGTTCGCGGGATTTCTATAGATTGCGGGATGTTCGTTAAAACAATAAAAGTAACGCGCGGCCATCGCACCAATGTATACGTACCATAGCAAACCGCCGTTTGCCAGCTTTTCAAATTTATAATGAATTGCACTTAAGGAACGTACATATAAGTGAACAAACTGTAAGAAGAAAACTAAACGAAGCAAATTTTATATCAAGAAGGCCTGCTTCGAGAACACAACTTACTAGCTCTGTTGACTAGGACCAAAAGCAAAGGCATAGTTTTAATGTAAAAAAAAGTTAGTGTCTCCTTCAAAAGCGAATATCTCCGACAAAAATAAAGGCTATTGAGAAAAACCAAAAAACAAATTATCGAGAAAGAATGTACCAAGATGGTAAAATGATTTTTAAGTTCCTTGCTGTCTTAACATATTCCACAAAGTATTTTAAACTTTCACCAAACAAATATCAACATTTAGTTTGCCTTCGTATAATTGATAAATGGAAACTTTCATTTTCAATTTAGAAAAAGATACAAAAAAACCAAATAATTTAGTTACACATTGCTTAAAAAATCATCAAAATCGGTCCACTAGTACAAAATATATAAAACTTTAAAATACTTAAAAATTTTGAGGCGCCGGTTTTTCGTGCCGGTGAGTGTATATTTTTTCCTCTTCATAAAATTAACCATTTTTCTTAGACTAACTGGCTACTGCCAACTCAGCTTGCAACGCCCGGTAATCGTGCACCAAACCCCAACTTTAGAAAACTCCCAAAACTTCGACCTAGACTTTTAACATTCATTTAGTTAGTTAGCGAAAGAACGTTACGTTAAAGATAGAACGGGAGTTCATTAATTATTTACAGGATTTAAAGTTTTGCGCGATCTTTGCACTCGGCTCGCTCACTCCTTCTCATTAGGTCGATGGAACTTCTTTCTTTCCCGCTCTCTGGCCCCAAAGCAAAGTTAGATTGGCTGCCGGATGTCGGGAACTGCTTTTTCGCCAGTCTCATCTGCAGGATTAACTTCCACTTAACCGTAAAGATAAGGGTCTCATCGGTTTCTTAGCTGTAGAATTTGTCGACGGTTTTTCTAGGGATTGTGGAGGAAAAAACGCTGACTGTGTTTGTTTAAGGATTGAAAGGTATAAGTTGAAAACTGGTTTGTAATAGGCATTCAATATTCGATGTTTATAGTAATCTAGATGGTAGATTACTATGCTAAGGGCTGGCAAAGGTTAGTATTGGGCCGAGATTTCCGTATGTAAGAAGAGTACAATGCGTTTATAATGTACTGAACAAAGAGAGAGACCAGTAAACACGATGCCAAACGTATGAAATAAATCTAGAAACTGTGCACATAGCTAAGAGACGTGAAAGGGGATATAGTAGATTTATCGCTGTCTACTGATTGACTCAATCAGTACCTCTGTCAGTACCTAAAGTTCTAGGGAAAGGTGTACATCGTGCATTCAGTTTCACGATTTAATTACGTCTCGCGATACTTTATTTGTTTATTTATTAACGAGTCGTTGAAATGTTCCCTATAGCTTGAAAAAAATTAAGTGTAAGTTAGAAACATTGCATTTTTGGTAAAAAATAAGTGGAATTGAGTTGGTGTTCGACAGTGGTCGCGCTATTAGAACTCTGAATTCAAAAATCGATATCTCAAAATCTAGTAGAAATAATTGATTGTAGTTTTTTCAAAAACTTTCTTAATATTTCTGTTATATTTTCTTCGCAGACAGTATGTGAAAATCTTTATAAATAAAAAAGTTACACGATTGCTGAAAATTCCTATACACCAAAAATAAATGGATGTGATGTTTAAAATTTTGAAAAAAAAACAACCTTATCGAATTTTTCTTATTTAAACATATTGTAAAAAATCCGATCTTCAAAATAAATAGAAAAGCTTCAATATCTAAAGTGGTTCTTAATTTATGGCCTGTTATGTGTTAAAAAGTTATAATATAATTATAAAAAAATGGGACACCTAAACGATATCCTTATAATTCCATTTGAGATGATCAGAAACATATCTAATGAATTTATCTAGTTATCTTTTCGAACAAAAAGTTTTTAAAAAATAAGCGGTTTGCGATCGTGATTTTACTTTACTTGATAGGGAAAGGCGTACCGGCAACGCCGCAACAGCACACCGTCGCATTTCTGTCACTCCGACCTAATAAGATCCCTATGCGATTTACTTCTACACATGTAAATACCGACCCAAAAGTAACAGTTGCCAGCACGGTATACTTTCACGCACTTTAAAAAAAGCAACATGCTCAGTTCGGCACAACGCGGAAAGAAAAGTAGTTATTTTGAAATTAAAACTGGAGTCAGACAAGGATGTCCCCCATACTATTATATGTATATACAGGGTGAGTTTCCTACGATGTTCTCTATGGGTATCTCGGAAACTACAGGAGATAGAGAGTCAGTTAAATGGAGAAAGCATTGCAGTTTTGTGGGGTCATAAATATGGCGCCTTTCAAATTTTCGAAAAAGTTCCTGGCTTACTAGATATTTCGAAAAAGACAAATTATGGCTATTTTAAAAATTGTCCCTAATTCCATTATAATCTATTTTAGACAAAAAGTTTTCAGATAAAAGTTGTAGATAATCCCAACCCTAATGAGATTGTGTTCTCCGATTTTTTATAAAGCCTGTCATTTTTGACATATGACACAAACATATGTTTTTTTAAATGGAAACCATAGTTGGCCATGACTTCATAAAAAGCGCCATTTTTAAGCTTTTCAGCGATATAAGCTATAATATGTTTCTATCACAAAATTACTGAGTTATAGCAAATTCTTATCTTTCTTGATTAATTTCACTTAGTTAGACATGGAAACAAGTTCAATCGTCGTTGTTCCCAGAAATGTGAAATTGTCACATCCAATCTTTGTAAATTAAAATAAATAAAAATTGTAAATAAGAGTTTTTAAAATGAAGAAAAGCGTGTAGGATAATAATCCTACACGCTTTTCCAAGAGAAGTTGAACCAATAGGTTCAACTTTTCTTGGCCATACAGTCTCGAGGATGAACGTTACGTTTTTTAGAGAACGGTTTTCAAGACATCTTAGAAAAGTTAACTTTAGATACTCGCGCTTTAATAGAGTGGTTCCAACATGACTTTCATTATGACATACCAAACCCCCCCCCCTTTGTTAAGTTGGAAAACAGGGTGGATGTCTCGACACCATGTAATCACGTGCAAACGAATGTAAAAAAAAATAAAACCATCTAAGCAAGGAAGGAAAACCAGGAAAAGTAAAAACCGGAAAGAAAAAACCCTGTGGACAATATTTAAATTAATATTTGTGGGTTTTAGGTTATGATACCTTACCCCAAAACTTAACTAACAACTCATCCGGCTACCATCGACAATTAAAAAAAAATAGTAGATCCATTCCAAATTGTTGTCCAAATCTAATGAAAATTATTAAGAATCAGAATTGAAAAGGTAAAAAACGTGAATAAGTTAACTTACCCAATATCTGGCCACATGGCACCTCAAAAAAAAATAATCTATTTTGGTTCAGGCAAATTCTTGTAAAAATTTATAAAATTATTCAACAGCATCCAAAAAGTACGCTGGTAATCCCCACAGGAACCATACTGGCATGGATTCCACCAGGAAAAAGACAATCTCCTCCCGATCGCCATGCCAATATGGCGATAGGAGGGAAAAGAGCCATCATCGACCAAAATGAATCTCCAAAGATTTTGACAATCCAGAAATGACATCAGAAAACGGAAGTTAGCGGCGTTGCCGTACTGACCAAATAAACAGGTATTTTGGGGAAAAATATTAGAAAGATAAATTGAAAAGAAACTGTCAACACTGCGTAGCTCACCCGCTGCTGTTAAATAAATATAAAATAATTATAAAGACATATTTAAAT
>NW_022145960.1:1810746-1831451 GCF_002938485.1 Sitophilus oryzae | reverse complement strand
GAAGTTATTCTTTTGAATGTGGGTTTTAGTGCTCTTCAATAAATCTAAATAGAATTATTCTCTAAAATAATTAGGGAAGCCAATAATTGACCCCATTAAAATTTACATGGGATTTCCTATGTCCCGCTCGACGATGCAACACCCGGTATTTATAAAACACATGAAAATATTTTTTAATGTGTTCGTTTTTCGTACCGGTGACTGTATAAAAACGACACATCACTACATGTGTAAAATAATAAGAAAAACGTTTAGGTTAAATCAATTTTACATGGATGAGCGGTACCTAATACTTCAGATGCCTGAGAGAATGTCCTCTGAACGATTTAACTCTACAACTTGTTTATTACTACTATAATGGACCTTCTAATCTCACATATACTGCCCACCTTACATTGATGGTGAGATTGATGGTTGATTGGTGAGGTATAGTACCATACGATCGAAAAAAAACGACGTTAAAGAAGTCTGGGGAATGACAATCGATGCGAATTTTAGCGATGTCAAACCCTAGTACTTGGCCTGTACTCTTATTTTTTAATTGCGCATACTGCCAGTTGGTCTTAAGAAGACTTATTTGGGTAACGTCACGCACAAGCTGTCAGGCCTTCTTTTCTGGATGGTAATGATAAAATACTCTAAGAAGAAATTGTGCCCCAATACCTTATTAATTATTTATTAATGAACAAAAACGGCATACGTTACACCTTATAGTTTGAACCGAAGTAGGTTAGTTAAAATATTAATAAATATAAAAAAATTGTGTGTACACTATGTAAGCATATTTGAAGTGAAAAAGCTATTAAATTGGACGATTTAAAAATTAGAGATAATATAAAACCGTATACTATTCTAGCTTTATCATTTTTTTATCATCACCTGGCCGGATGCAGCTGTGCTACTATCTGCTACTAACCCACAATTTGTTTTGTGTGGTCTGTTTTTGTTTAATTATTTTGTTCATTATTCATGTTAGGGATCTATTTTTAAATTAATTTTAATAGTTAGGCAACCAGTAAACTCATAGAATAGGTACTTCTTTTGCATAATCAAAATTGTCACTCTAAATTTTACTTAACCAAATTGTTACTTGTAATCAGGGTTGGAAAAAATCATGATTTTTCTAAATAAATTAAAAAAAATCATTTTTTTTATTTAATCAGATTTTTTTCATTTAAATCAGATTTTTTTTATTTTAATAGAAAACATTATTTAAATCGGATTTCCAAATAATTAGGACTTTATTTCAATTAAATTCCTATCCTAAATGGCCAAATCTTCATAACTCTGCCCAATACTGACAACATTAACAATTCTACGGCGCGTGACATCGGTCACCAATATATTCTCCAAAAAAGTCGCTCTCTTCAGACCAAAAGGATTTTTTTTGAAATGCCACTAGTGTATTCATTTTTGTAATTTCAACGCCTAGGCATAAAAGTAAAGCACTTTTACGCCTAAGCACAAAAGTACAAAAATATATTATTAAACTGATATTAAGCGTCAATTTCAACGAGTGTACAAATTGTTACTCGATTACTTACAAGGCATTACATTTTATATTATTTGCAACGTTTGGAATTGATTAAAAAATTATTTGTAATGTTTAATTTGTAAAAATATAGTATATTCTACTCGGAGTAAAAATGTACTTTTGTGCCTCCCTGTTTACGCTAGTCCGTCAAACGTACAACCTCGTCAAAAAAAGTATAATTTTTACTCCTTACACAATACACTATTGTTCGGAAATAGTCTTAACTCGAGAATGAAATTAGTATTATCTATTGTCAAAGTGTAAAATAAAAAGATATAAAACAGCATATTTTCTGACAACGATTTGAAGATATAGTCTAACATTAAAAGAACCTTTTTCTGCACTAGAGGTTGCGAATAAAATGTATTCGAACAGCATTTTTTTGTCACTTGTACATAAATTTCAAAATAAATCCCTACCCTTTAGAAGTCTAATGGATCACACGAAATTCCTTCAAAAATCTTTTTAATTGATGTATAGATATGTAGTAGGTATATGTGTTATACAAATCATTTTTTACATAGTTTTATAACATGTACAATTTTTTTTTCGATTTATAAATAAAATGTTACACTTGCTATTGTAACGTTTAAACGTATTTAAACGTTACAATAGCAAGTAGACGAATCTTAACGAATAGATATAGGGTATATATGTTATAGAAATATTTTTTATAGTTTCCTACGACACATTTTTATAACTTTTACAGTTATTTTTCGATTTATTCTAAAGTTTTAAAAAAGTTAACTTTTTTATTTAAATCACATTATTAAAATTAAAAAAAAATCACTTGATTTAAATCACGATTTAAATCATGCCAACTCTGCTTGTAATATCTTTTTTAGGCAGATGCCACTTGTGTGAATTCGAATTCTCAGAATGTTGTTAACAAAATTTCATCTTAAAATAAAATTTTAATAATTCACAATTGTTTATCTCCATCAATTACCGGACTAATAATACAGGAATTACAATTCAGTTAGAAATAATTCATTATTTATAGTGATTTACAGTAAATTTATTAAATTATACTAATATTATCGTTGATTATTGGTTTGAAATAAATATGACAATGTCCTCCAATGAAAATACGAGTTACTAACTCTAAATTCTAATTCTGAGCTGGCAAATGAGCTAGATGCCTTACCGAAACCGTTATTCAGAAGCTCCAAACAGACCATTGGTACACATCAAGGTTGGTACAGTATTAACACAAATTAACTACAACAGATGCGAAAGAACACCGAATTACGCGTTCAGGTTTCTGTGACCTTCAGAAAGAGTTCATAGACAGTCTGCATCAATGTATAGTTTGGGTTATTATTTGTTTGGGTGAAAATAATCTGCACCAATATGTTATCGAGGCATATAATCTCACAGTAATTTAATAGATTGCTCATCATATTATATCAGTTCGTAGGAGATTAGGAAAAAAAGATATTTATAGTATAAAAAATTAATTTATTTAACAAAATTTAATTAAAGATGTGACAAAATAGTTACTTTTCTATTGGTTCTATCGGACTTTTTCGACTATATAAATCTTTATTTTTTGTAAACTTTAATGCATAAAATATTTTCAATCTAATAAATAATTTAATGATGTAAATAAGAGGAAATTTCTCACATGGGTGGTCAAATTCTATAGTTTTCATTATATCAAACAGCCTCTGAATGTTTTCTTCAGTGCAAAACTCATCAAAATTTAATATAAATAATTTTTCCAGCCTGTAAATAAAATGAACAAATTTTTCCACTTTCATGATCAAAGGCTTTTAAATGGGTAAATAATTTCGAGTTATCCAGAGATTCGGATTCTTTTGCAAATTTTAGACAAATATCACATTGATGTATTTGAAGACCCTTTTTAATGATGTAGTCAAACATAATTAAAGGCATTTTGAGTTGAAAACATTTCTCAGAGGCTGTTTGATATAATGAAAACTATAAAATTTGACCACCCATGTGAGAAATTTCCTCTTATTTACATCATTAAATGATTTATTAGATTGAAAATATTTGATGTATTAAAGTTTACAAATAAAGATTTATATAGTCGAAAAAAGTCCGATAGAACCAATAGAAAGGTAACTATTTTGTCACATTTTTAATTAAATTTTGTTAAATAAATTAATTTTTTATACTATAAATATCTTTTTTTTCCTTATAAATAAACACATTTGTATCCCATTTTAAATAAGATATACAAATTACCAAAACTTATATATAGAAATAACAGTTCAAAAGTTCAACAAAAATCCTACACCCGTTTTTAAAAAGAAACATATAACCACGCACTATGTCATTCCAGCAAGCGAATACGACACAACATAGGTTTCCGGACTAAACGACTGGTGTATTTACACCACTCAATAGGCGTGTGGGGTTTGCCGAGCGGTTTCCGATGCAGTCGCTTTCTTTCGCATCTGTTATAGGTAATTTGTGGTATTAAGTTTATTATAGTGATTTTCTTAGCCGCGTATGCGTATTGCACAGATCGTTACCCAGTGTTGCCACAAGCTTATTTTTCATCGGGGTAGATTATCACGAAATAACAGGGTTAAATTCTTTTACAAAGGGGTAAATCTACCCCGAATGTGGTAGCCGTGAAAACACTACCGACTATCACTTCTCCTCCCGTTAGGTCGCACGTCACGGCCTTGAATTTTTACTCCCAAGGCGCGTAAAGAAGCTTAACTTCAAAATTAGTAGATATTAAATTTTTAGTCATATTCATTTTTGAGCAGTAGTTTCTGAAACACGCTGTATAATCTAAAGTCATTTTTTCACATATTTGTTGCTATCGATCTTGTCATTATTGAATTTGACTTACGTGTCAATTTACTGCACCTCATTATTTTTACTTAACATAGTTATTTCCAAATATTACTTATTGTATCTTAAAATATGTCAGATACTCTTTCAAAATCGAAATCAGCGGGAAAGACCGAAGCAGAGGGCTTAAGCTGTAAGTTATTTGATAAATTATTTTTAAACTTCATTTGGTGTATGTTTAGTATTTTATTTTCTACATTTTTAATAGTTTATTGAATTCCTCATCTCCTTCACTGAAATTTTACCTACCAGCAAGCATCCTTAAAAAGAAATGTTCACTAATGCGTGGAAAAATATGAAGGTAATCTTTATTGGCAAAGTCCAACTTTTGAAAAGTATCTATGCACAATATTTTAGCTGTATTTGAAATGCTAACAATTGGACCAATGAATGTTGTATTTTAAAGACATTTGTCTACTTTTACTATACCGATCCGAATCACCACAATTTTAAAGATCTATTGTGTCCCCCTTTCTTGAGTTATAGCTCATAAAATCTCAAGGCTTTGAAAAAATCCAGTATCTGAGACGGTTTTACAGAGGTTAGCTCTCCATCTCCGATATCAGACGTACCAAAGTTCATGGCACGAATGGTTGTCGTCTCGGCGCACTTAGTGATGAGGTGTTCTGCTGTTTCCCCATTATACCCACAGAATCTGCATGCGTCGTTGTTTGTTAGCTTCAATCTGCTGATAGGCCAGTAAGCGAGGATAAAAATAGGGTATTACCTCCGAATTCTTGATACCCGCACCGATTGACGTGGAATTTTAACAGTGAATAGAGATATATGTATGAAACAAAAGTTACATAGTAGCGATGTGTGCTTTCACCCTGGGGGTGAGTGCCATTCCTTCTCGGGGGTGTAAAATAGATCACCCATTTTAGTTACGAAAATCAATAAAGGGATGAATTCTAAGCAAAAAATGTTCTATAACATTTTTTCAAAAAATTAATATTTTCCGAATTATTTAGGATTGAAAATCTTGGTTTTACATCTAAAAACTGCATATTTTTCTGCAATTTTTTATAAATAACTCGAACATCTTGCGTTTTATCTCAAAACTCATATAAAGCAAAAATGAAGCTTTTGGAATAACGAATCGATTCATTTTTTGTTGTTTACCATAGGTGTAGTAATAGCCGAGTTATCACTCTGTAAACTTGATTCTTTATTTTTCGACAACTAAATTGCAAACTTTTACCGTAAAATAATTGCGAAAAAACACATTTTTCGAAGAAAATGAATATGACCATTTTTAAAGTGCTTGAAAAGACCTTTTAATGTTTTTTTAAAGGTCTTTTCAAGTTCTTAGCTCAAAAACTCGCGAAGTTATGATAAAAATAAAATTGTCACCTCATTTTTTCCGAAAAAAATTAACAACAAAATCTATGACTAAAATTATAAAAATAAAAACTATCAATTTGTAGGAAATTACACGAGCTACAAATTAACCTCTAAAGCTGAACAGTCTTGAACTCTTCATTTTCACGAAATTTTTGCGTTTTAAGGGCTCAAAGAAGGTGGTCGTTACATGTAACTCAAACTAAAAAAACGTAATATCTACGAAATAAAGAGATCTACAAGAAATTAAAAGGGAGCAAAAATATTGCAAAAAAAAGACCTTCAATTTTCCTCTGTTGCATTTTTTATGTGTCTTGCGACAGTTTTTGAGATATGTCAAAAAAATTAAATTTTTTTAAAAAACCAAAAATAATTTTTTTTCATTATTTTCAACTTTTTTCCCAATTTAGGCATTCTAAACCGCTCGAATTTACAGAGTCAATTGCTAGTACCTAAATATAGCCAAATGTACAGGGTGGGTCAAATTCGACGCTTTTAAATGGAAACACCTTTTTCTATAGGAGATAGACAAAAACTAATATCGGTGTCTGGAGCTCAATTTTTGTCAAAAACATGATGGTGAAAACCGCATATCGATATCTGTTACCGTTTCGGAGTTACGGGGTGTTTTTCAAAAATATGCATTTTTAATAAATCGCTGTAACTTTTTTGCTATGGAAAATTTTGTATTTTTATGAAAACATTTCCAAAGCACCTTTCCAAAATAATATTTGTTATGAGAGATGCAGAATTTTATAACAATTTAAAATATATTTAACCAACATCAACACATTTAAACTATATCTAATAACAATAAAAATAAATAGTAAACCAAGACATGAGATTTTGCTACAGGTGTTCGACATATCGACCGTCTTCTGTTATGGACAGACGGGGCAGTTTTTGAACATTTCTCGCGGAATTCATTAACTCAGTGGGGGTGAAAGATACCCTCTCATAACTACTACGTATTTCTAATTCTTGTCTAGATTATACAGAAGAATAAGGAACCTTTATTCTTCCGCAAATATATCCATAGGATTAGATCCATGGGCACTAAGTCAGGCGGCCTCGACGGCCAACGGCTGGGTTCTTGGACAGCTATTCAATTATTCTTGAAATTGGCTGCAAAAATTTGCTGATAACTTCAGCGTTGAGAGGCAGTGCGTCGTCTTGCTGGAAAAATATGCTTTCGAGTTCCATTAAGGGCATATCATCAATAAGGGGTCCAAAGCCTATATATACTACTCGTAGTTAAAAGTGGCGAACTTCTAAAAATTCTGTATTTCGAAGGGGATTATAACAAAATATCAAGTGTGCTATATTTTTGGAAAGGTAATTTTAAATTCTTTACAGTTAATTAAAAATATAGAGGGTGTCCCGAATAAAAAATCAATTTTTCTGTTGATAACTCTTAAATTATTAATTTTAAAAAAATTATACTTAAATCATTAAATTCTACGTAAAAAGATGCTTTGGAAATGTTTTCATAGAAATACAAAATTTTCCATAGCAAAAAAGTTACAGCTATTTGTTAAAAATGCACATTTTTGAAAAACACCCCGTAACTCCGAAACGGTAACAGATATTGATGTGCGGTTTTCACCGTCATGTTTTTGATGAAAATTGAGCTCCAGACACCGATATTAGTTTTGTCTATCTCCTATAGAAAACGGTGTTTCCATTTAAAAACGCCGAATTTGACCCACCCTGTACATGTATTACGCTTAGTTTTTATTTTTATGATTTTAGTCATAGATTTTGTTGTTAATTTTTTTCCGAAATAATGAGGTGGCCATATTATTTTTATCATAACTCCGCGAGTTTTTTTACTACTTCAAGCTACGAACTTTTTTAAGACAGCATTTAAGCAGCGTCCGTTTAGGTTTTACGCAGAAGTGTTTACAAAAAATAATTATTTTATTTTGTAGATTTTCTTGCAGTGTAGTGGCGAAATACCCATAAAGGATTTTTTTGGAAAGATGAATCCGCCACATAGGTAATAGACGTTTTTTTTCATTTAAAAGGTCTTTTCAAGCACTTTAAAAACGGTCATATTCATTTTCTTCGAAAAATGTGTTCTTTCGCCATTATTTTACGATAAAAGGTTGCAATTTAGTTTTCGAAAAATAAAAAATCACGTTTACATAATGATAACTCGGCTATTATTACACCTACGGTAATCGTAAAAAATGGATCGTTTAGTTATTCCAAAAGCTTCATTTTTGCTTTATGAGTTTTGCGATAAAACGCAAGGTTTTCGAGTTATTTATAAAAATTGGCAAAAAATATGCAGTTTTTAGATGAAAAATCAACATTTTCAATCTTAAATAACTAGGAAAATATGAATTTTCTGAAAAAATGTTACAGAACATTTTTTGCTTAGAATTCATCCCTTTATTGATTTTTGTAATTAAAATGGGTGTCATATTTTTCACCCCCGAGAAGGGGTGGTACTCACCCCCAGGGTGAAAGCACACGTCGCTACTATGTAACTTTTGTTTCTTACATATATATCTATTTACTGTTACAATTTCACGTCAATCGGTGCAGGTGTTCAGAACCCTAAAACCCTCGCTTACTGGCCTATGAGGTGTTCATTGAGGAGACAGTGTCCTGTTAAAAACCCCGTGACAATCCGAAGATTGTTCTAACTTAAATCAAAAAAATCTTAGATTTTTCTCGGACGTAAGTTCTGAGAAATTTCTTCGAGTGTCTTAGACCGTTGGAGGATTCCCATTCGAGGTTATGGATGGAGTCTTCCAAGTTTTTGAGTTCCGCTTTAAGTTGGTTTCCACTTGGGAAGCAGAACCCTTCTGACCCTGTTAGTGGAGTGTTTGCCCCTTTTCTAGCTAGATCGTTTGCTTTTTCATTGCCTTCTATCCCTTGATGAACTGGCATCTAGAGTAGGAGGATTTTATTTTCTTTGCCTAATTTTTTTTAGCATAGCAAGGGTTCATAGTTTCATAGTTGTCGATTTTCGAAAGAAATCAGTACATGTATATTATTTCGTATATTTTTCATTATATTGATTTTATGGAAAGCACTGTTCATTAAAATGTTATATCCTATGTTATAGGGCTTGTTTCTCTCTGCAATTTCCTGTCTCACAATGTACCGTTTGTGTCCGGGAAGGGTTCATACTTTCATATTTGTCGATTTTTGAAAGAAATCAGTACATGTATATTTTTTCGTATATTTTTCATTTTATTGATTTTATGGAAAGAACTGTTCATTAAAATGTAAAAATGATCCTATGTTATAGGGCTTGTTTCTCTCTACAATTTCCTGTTTCACAATGTACCGTTTGTGTCCGGGAAGGGTTCATATTTTCATAGTTGTCGATTTTCGAAAGAAATCAGTACATGTATATTATTTCGTATATTTTTATTTTATTGATTTTATGGAAAACACTGTTCATTAAAATGTTGAATCCTATGTTGTAGGACTTGTTTATCTCTACAATTTCCCGTTTCACAATGTACCGTTTGTGTCCGGGAAGGGTTCATAGTTTCATAGTTGTCGATTTTCGAAAGAAATCAGTACATGTATATTATTTCGTATATTTTTCATTTTATTGATTTTATGGAAAGCACTGTTCATTAAAATGTTGTATCCTATGTTATAGGGCTTGTTTCTCTCTACAACTTGGTGAGCTGGCATCCAGAGCGGGAGCACTTTATTTTCTTTGCCTAATTTGTTTAGCATTTTTAGCAAAAGTTTTTATTGTTTAGCAAAATTAAAATACTTTTTTATTTCTATTTATAAAATGAGCATTATTATTGAATGTGTATTTATTTTTTCGTGCAAATCTCAGATAGAAAATCTTATATGAAGCTTTTCCGGCACGTCGGGCCTCCCTGTATATAAATAAAGATAATTTGAATTATATTTCAGATTTGTTTCGTATATCGGATATAGATATAGCAATAAATTCCGGGAAGTGATTTGACCCAACGCATTCGAAAGGTTTTTGGCATTCCTGAAAAAATGACCGAAGCTAAGTTTGAGGTGTTGGTTAAGAAAATATGCAACTGTTGCCTGAAACACATAAAAGATTTGCACGAGCTGCATATAAAGAGAGGCAAAGGTAAATTCAATTTTAATATACAGGGTGTATCAGCCAAATAGATGATAAATAAATAAACTACAAAAATATCCGCTGCCAAAAATTTTAAGAATACTTAACTATATGTTTAAAAAAATAAAAAAAATACAAACAACAAAAAATACACAATAAAAATCATATATACATATCGGTCTAGAACGTCTTGCGACGTTGTCCGATGCCTAAATTCCACGTCTTCCGATCGTTCCATTGTCCCTCGTTTAGGTTTCTGGCACTCATTGCTCTTGTGACACCCTCCTTCCAAGTCTTCTTAGGTCTTCCACGTTTTCTTCGATGTTGGGGTATCCATTGCATAATTTGTTTTGGAAGTCGGGTGTCATCCATCCTCTGGACATGTCCGTACCACATAAGTTGTTGGCGTTCGATGTGGGTTGCCAAAGATCCCTCTATTCCTATTCTCTGTCGGATTTCTTCGTTTCGGACTCTATCTCTTCGAGAAATTCCTAAGGTGCTTC
This sequence comes from Sitophilus oryzae, assembly GCF_002938485.1. Taxonomy (NCBI): domain Eukaryota; kingdom Metazoa; phylum Arthropoda; class Insecta; order Coleoptera; family Curculionidae; genus Sitophilus; species Sitophilus oryzae. Next base: position 1,821,157 of record NW_022145960.1, on the reverse strand, counting down.
TATAGGCATCCATTTCTACCGCTTCCAGTTTTCTTCGGTTGACTTCCGTTATTCGTAAGTCTCTGCGCCATATAGTAGACTGCTCTTTACCAGGGTCTCGTATATATTGATCTTCCGTTTTTTCCCTATTTCATTACTCCAAAATACTCCATTCAGATAGCCAATTGTTCTTCTAGCTTGTGATATTCGTTTTTTAATTTCTTTGTCATCTTTAGCTGTTGCATCGAATATCACTCCTAGGTAGGTGTAGTCATTGCATGCTTCTATCTCTTCATTTTCTAGATGTATTTAGTTTTCCGTGTGTTTATTTCCAAACCCCATAGTTGATATTCCTCTTGTAGTTTTCTTGTCATGTACTCTAAATCATCTTTATCGTTGGCCATGCATTAACTTGATCATCTGCAAACTGTAGGGTATATAGACAGGTATCTCCCCCAGATAATGCCCATTCCATTACATTTTCTCTTCCATTGTATCAAGGCTTTTGCTACAATATATTTTAAATAATGTGGGAGACACACAGCATCCTTACCGTAGACCTTTATTGACAAAGAATTTTTCGGATAATGTGTTGCCTATTTTGATTTGTGATGTTGAATCTTCGTACAAGTTTCTCAGAGCTCTAATTAAGGTGTAGTTAATGTTGGTGTCCTGTAGTACTTTGAATAGTCTGTTAACTGGAACGGTATCATATGCTTTGTGAAGGTTTATAACATGAGGTGTGTCTCCTGATCAATATTACTTTTTTTCTCTATTAGTTATTTCAGACAGAAAATATTATCGGTACAGGTTCTCCCAGTCCGAAAACCAAATTGTTCCTCCTCTTCTCGTTTTTCCTCCTATTCCTGTTCTATTAAATCTCTAAGGATTCGTCCGTATAATCGACTTAGGGTACCTGTTACCGATATACCTTTATAGTTGGAGCACACTTGTTTATTTCCCTTGGATTGAGGATATATAGGCGATTTTCCACTCTTTTGGTGTTGGGGCGCCGTTTAAGAATCTATTTATACACCAAGTTAAGGCTTTAAATAGTCTTTCTGTTCCACATTTCAACAATTCACCTGGAATATTCTCCGGTCCCGGGGCTCTGTTATTTTTCAGTGCTGCCACTGCCTTTTTCATTTGAGGTATGTCGATGTTAATAACTTCTCCGGAAATATTTATTTCTGTGGGTAATATTGTGGCGTATTCCTGCCTATTTTCTGTTAGGAGTTCTTCATAGTATTCCTTCCATTTGTTCATTGGTATTAATTGTAGCTTGGCCGTTTGTTTTTCTGAGGTTTTGACTTTTTTTATGAACTTCCATGACTCGGCACACTTGCTTCCTCCCAAATAGGTATTTATTTCTTGACACTTCTTATCCCATATTTCTCGTTTTGCAGTTCTTATTTTTTGTCTTGTTGTTCTTTTAACTTCTAGATATGTGTCTCTATCTTGTTGTTGTTTACTACTCAACCATTTTTTGTACGCGTTTTTCTTTTCCTTAATTAAGCAATCTATTTCGATTCCACCGTAAGAGCTTCTTCCGCTGCACTGTGAACACTGCTTATAATATTTGCGTATATTTCTTCAACGCTGTTGTTCTGAGTTATAATTATCAGTTTTTCATCCAATCTTTTATGGTAAAGTTGTCTGGTACTCTCGGTTATTAGGCTATCCAGATTATATCGCTTAGATTCAATCCGTTCGGTATGCTCATAATTTCCATTGGTTTCCTCCTTGTGTCACGTCTGGAATGGGAATATTATTTTAGCTTTGACTAAGTAATGATCTGATCCACATGTAATGCCTCTATATGTCCGTACGTCATTTATCTGAAGTGTTGTTTGTTGTCTTACTATGACGTAGTCATTATTGATTTTAGATTCCTGGTTGGTTGTGTCCAAGTGTATTTATGTATATCCTTGTGCTTATAAAAGCCATTTGTGAGTTTTAATAGGTGACTTTCACATATTTCTATTATTCTTTCGCCATTATCGTTTAGATTTATTTCTCCATGTTGGCCCACTACTTTATGGTTTGTCCTTCGTCCAACTCTACCGTTAAAATCGCCAAGGATTATAAGTTCTCTTCCATTCCCTATTTTTGTTATTTCTTCATTGAATTTTCCAAAGAAATCGTCCTTCTTATGATACGGCTCGTCATCAGAAATTGCATAGACTCCAAAAATGGTGACTGATTTTTGATTTATATTCATATTAACTTAAATTATATTTTCATCTATGCTCTCAAAGTCAATAAAAATCATACAATTCAAAAAAAAATCATTTCAAAAAAGTCATTAAAAATTACAAAAGGAACGTACACGGACAATTGCAGAACAGTAAGCAGTAAATAGATATGATTTTAAGAGTTATAAAATATTAAATACTTGACCTTTGACCAGTGTGTGAGATGATCAAAATTTTAAAATTCAAAATTGTTCATGATTAATCATCAACAAAAAAGTCGTTTACCGCGTATAGGGCGCTCTCCAGTAAGTATGATTTCAGAGCTTTGCGAAATGCGGGAAAGAATGAAAGCGACTTGATATTCAAAGGCAGATGATTGTACATTTTTTTGTCATTGTACAGTATTGAACCTTTAACTAGTTCTGAGCTCGTGGTTGGCAGATAAAGATCGTGCTCCGCATTCCTAAGTGGATAGTTATGAGATGGCCTTTCGGGAATAGCAGATATGTGCTTGCGGATTAAGCAGACGGATTTAAAAATAAATAAAGAAGGAAGAGTCAGTATTTTGAAATTTTTAAAGAAATTCTGGCAGTGAGTTCTACTGTTCAGTCCAAATAAATATCGAACTGCTCTCTTTTGAAGTCTGAAAATACGATCAAATTTTGTTGCGCAGCAAGTACCCCAGAATGGAAGGGCATAACGAAGATGTGACTCAAAAAGGGCAGAATAGGCTATTCTAGAGGTTGATAAGTTAAGTTCCTTAGAAACTGATGTTAGCGCAAAACAGGCAGCGCTTAGTTTCTTTGATAGTGAAAGAATAGGAGCTTCGATGTGAAAGTCCCATTTTAACAAGTTGTCTACAACAAGTCCTAAGAATTTCACAGAGTCCTCGACGTCAATAGTGGTGTTATTAAGTACAAAAGGTTGTATAGTACTTTTATATGACAAAACTTTAGTTTTTGATAGGTTGAGGCATAGGAGATTAGAATCGCTCCAAGATTTAGTGGTGCGTAAGTCACTGGATATAATATCATATAGTGCCGTAACATCTGGGCCGCTCCAAGTGAAACTAGTATCGTATGTCGTTGATAAACACCAGAAACAAAATAGGGTCAAGCACTGAACCCTGAGGGACACCACATATAGGCCTACAAGGAGACATAGACGTATCAATCCTCACAAGCTGCCTTCTGTTGCCAAGATATGACTTAAGCCATTCGAGATTAAATCCTTACATTTGAGTATACATACAGAGACCTATCAATATTTTAATTGTTGCGGTATAAACATAAAGATGTAGCCATGGCGTACAGCGCATCCGTACAGCGTTAGTTATAGAATACCATATTAGGTATCATAAAACTGCAAAACCCGGTCTTACACACTATACAGGGTGAGTCTTAAATAAGTGCAAATATTTTCATGGGTGGTATATTTCGACCCCAGGAACACGTCTATGAGGTTTTTTTCCGCAAAAAAAAGATGTTAAAAATCGTGCATTTTCTTTTAAATTTCCCTGTATATTTTTCGAAATCTTTTTAGAACTGCCTGTTCACCGCAAATTTTCCCCGGTATAATTTCTTAATCTCTGATATTACCATAGTTGCTCTACTCCATGGTTATGGCACTAAAAGGGATGCAAATACAGAAAAAATCTGGTGGCTCTCAAAATTTTTTCAAAAAAAATCAATTTTTTTAAATTACACTTAAATAACTCTGTTATTTTGGACTTACCTGAAAAATGGTAAAGAGAAAATATGTTTCTTTTTAGATCTTGTGACAAAACTTTCAAGATTTTGTCCGTTATCATGGTAGTGTGGCCTTTATATAATTTTTATAATTAAAATAATTTATTGAGCGGTAGGCAGAACTTGGATTAATGAGAGCACCGTCTTTTCAGAACGCAAATATAGATTATCGTTTACATAAAAAAAAACAAAATATAACCAGCTAAAAATAGAAATTAACGCATATCACTTTTATGGTAAGGGTTCTTTCTAAATTCAGTTAACATAAAACTCTACTGCCACTTACCTTATTACGTCAACATCCGTCAGCAATACATCAACAACAAAAACCTGTCGAAGACTTCATTGATCTCCTTGTAGATCTTCCACTTCGGTCTTGGACTCATTCTTTACATTAAACCACTCGACCGGTTATCACAGTGTTCTTTTAGATAGTTTAATATTTTAGTGAAAAGGTGAGATTAAAAAATAAAATGCCGATTTTTCACCTAACTATATTTAGTTTAAATAAATAAATAAATAAAATTAAAGAAAAAGATTTAACAAGACATTTATCATTAATGAAATATAAAAAAGAGAGAAATTTAATCAAAAATAATTAATGAATGAATAAATGATATCAAAACTCAGAGATGATAAAGTTAAAACTACAAAATATTCTTCTTATTAGTCTAATCTAAATTATCTAAAATTGGCATACAATTCAAATCTCTCTAAGAATTTTCGTTGCCAGAAAATTAATATGTCAAAAAAAATATTAACTGAACAATTGGATTTAAATTAGAATTTAATAAAAAGAACAATTGCAAAATAATCCTTTGTGTGATGACATCTAACTTTTATTAAAGCCTTTAGAACAAACAGAAAGTAGCTTAAATCGTTAATATAAAAATATTAAAGAAAATCTAAAACAACAAATTAATAATCTTTATACATGAAATGTTTAAAATTTCCTAACTTGAGAATTGAATATTTAGGAAAATCTTTAAATAGGAAACTTACTAAAATCATTAAAAAGAAACCACTGGATAATATAAGATCTACACGGAGTAGTAATTCGACAGTCTAATTTAAAAGTCAGTACCGAACTGATCCAAAATTTTAAGGTCTGTCCTTAAAAAAAACAAACAAATCACATTTATAATTTGATTTCATTAGATTTCGCTGTTTTATCTTATATGTTTATTTATTTCACATATGGAGGACAGTCCTTAACTTTCAGAATATCATTACGTGAACTTTACTTTAATATTTAAATTAACAATTATACTTGTTTTTATCCAAAATCTGTTTGTATTGGCCCGTGGGAGGTCTATCGTGAGAGGAGAGTCGTCTTAGAGTTTTATTGCTTTCTAGGGGTTTTGCTTATATAATCTCGAAGTTAAAATTTAGGGTTTTACAGCTTTAATGATTGATGCTAGTCGTTTCTAGCTGTTTCAAAGCAAGTATTATATTAATTTATGGACGTGGGATTTTAAACCCAACAGAAAAATATTTACTTTTTCACAGAGAAACGGGTCCTTCATTCTAAACAGTTTTTACGATCTTCTGAAAAAAACCAATTTAAGGGCGGAAACACATGACAAACTTTTAACAAGCTCAGTTTGTTGTCTGCTCTAAAATATTCCATTACAATCTCGATAAAATGCCTAACCAGCCCTAAAAATATTTGCACTTATTTAAGACTCACCCTGTATAGGGTAATTCCGGGAGAGATGGACCACCGCCTGAGATGGACCAGTCGCGTAACTTCAACGGTAATCGTTAGGGGGTGCTAGTTTTAATGTGTACGTGAGCCAAGTTACGTTTCAGTGACGCTTGAACAGTTACAAGTATAAGATGCATTTACAGCGTTCGCAAAATAAATTTTTCGATTTTAAGACGTGCTATAATTTTTGAACCTGATTTTGAGGAAGCGATTTTGTCTACATGTAAGTATTTCTTTAAAAGTTTTTGTTAAATATATATAATGTTTGGTGTCCCTTTTTACTAGTTTAAGTAGTGTAAGCCTTGAAATGTAACTAAATTTTAGGTTATTGTGTGGTCCATCTATCCCCGAAATTTGGGATAGATGGACCGCTCACACATGAACCGGTGTAATTTTGTTTTTTCAGAATGCCGACTAGATACAAACGGAAGCTAAGTGCAGAAAGGGTCTCGTGGTCAGAAATGACCTAAATAATGCCATAACGGCAATTAATTCAGCAACGATGGGTGTAAACGCTGCCGCCAGGCACTTTAATGTTCCAAAGGCTACTTTACTTAGACAACGTAAGTCTGGAAATTTAAAAAAAAAACGGATCATTTGGTCCTTCATCGACTTTGGGAGATGCAACTGAGGCAAAATTAGTAGCCCACATAAAAAAACTCCAAAAGTTTGCATTTGCTCCAACAATACTTGATGTACGTCAAATAGCTTTTGCTTGCTGAGCAATTAAAAATCAAGCATCGTTTTGCACGTCCACCAAACTAGCGGGCTATGATTGCCCTAACCTTTTCTATAATCGGCATCCTGATCTTAGCGTTAGAGTAGCTGAAGGTTTGTCAATAAACCGTAAAACTGCTTTGTGCCACGAAATCGTAGAAAACTACTTTCAATTGTTAGAAAGTATTCTTGAAGGAAATCAGCTCTTTAATAAACCCGGCAATATTTTTAATGTTGACGAAACGGAAAAACCAAAAAAAAAAAGAACGCGACTGAAAAGAAAAGCAAATTACATAAGAAACTAACAACGCAATCATCGAAAAGTGCAAAGCTTAGACCTAGACCAAGTAAGGAAAGGGAATCGTTAACCAGGACTTCTGAGTCAGAGGGTAATGTGTCTTTACACGATGAGAGCGATGGCTTTGAAGATTGGGAAGAAAATAACTGCGCTGGTTGTGGTGAAAATTAGTAGTGGGAACTATCGAATGAATACTATCGAAACATTCGATAGTTGCAATTCATTCGAATAATTCGATAGCTAGTAAGAAAACATTCGTTGAAAACTATTCGAATAAAAATTATCGAATAGATGCGTCATCTGCCTTGAAAATATTGTATTCTAGTAATTCGGCAGCAAAAACCATTCATTTATAAAATTCATTCATTTATGAAATTCATTTATTCGTCAGGATCGATTATAATAAAATATTAACTGGATTTTAGTTGTCGCCCGGCGACGTAGGTTTCTTTCCGAGAAACCCGACAGCGATCGGTGGCAATGCTATGAAAGAAGCCGGCATCTTTGATTTTTTGCGGAGACATATAAAGATAAGGACACATTATTTTTTTTATTGAGGTGCTAGTATTTACAGGCGCTGTTGCCATATATTGGTTTGGTTTGGTTTGGTTTGGTCTGTTGTTACACTCTAATAATACTTGTTATTTTGGATGTAGGAAAATTATTTTTAATGTTTTTAAGCAAAGACTGGTTTAATAAAAAATAATAATAACAGTAATAATTTGTTATACCTATTAACAACAAAATTTAAAATAATTTAATATAATTTTTTTTACGTAGTAGCAAAATATAAACAACAAATTAGATGTCAAAATTATTTATATTAGATCCTATTTAAAAATAATATAGTCTTTAAGTTTTTTGGCAACGTTGGTTTATTAAATAATAATAATTACAGAACTAATTTGTTATATTAAAAACAAACTTTAAAATCATGAAATATAAACATTTATTAATTTTCTAAGCATGCAGTGTAATGGAAGGAAAATATAAAAAAAATTAGAAATCAAAATTATTTATATTAGGTGCTTTATATTACTATTTAAAAATTATATTTACTTTTACTGGCATTTACTTTAAAAAATAAATGAAATATTTCTTCGCAAAAACTACATGTAAGAGAATTAGCATAAACAAAATACAAACATCGTTAACTTTTTTTTTAAATTGGCACGTGTAAAACTTTCATTTTAATTTTCTCACCCCATAGTTTGAGTTCGATAACCATTTACTTAACCACATTACTTTAATATGATTATTAAGTTCAACTAATTCATATTATTAAAACATCTAAAATACAAATATGTACTTTTAAAATTAATTTAAGTTCATCTCATCTCTCTTAAAAATTGCTACTTCTCAAAATTTCCCATTAAAAAATAGACCATATACCATATAAAATTAAATAATTGAAAGATCGGACTACGGAAAACCACACAACTTTTCGGAAAAATTTTGACCACCTGCACATGCACACAATCGTCAATAAATAAAATTAAAAAATAACTACTATTTTAGTATTTTAACTATTTTAGTAAACGCAAAAATAGCACAGTATTTATACGGTGAAGTTATAAAAATTTGGAAGAACTAATAATGCACTGACGCATACAAAAATCAAACGAATACTAAATTTCATTTATCAAAAGCATTCGATAGTCGTGGCTCAACGATAACCATTTAGTCGCACGGCGAGGTTGTCACATATGCTTTAGTATACAAATGAATGAATGATTTTATTCGAATAAAACCATTCGATAGTTGAAATCATTCATTCATTAACCATTCGATAGTCTAATTCATTCGATAGTTCCCATCGCTAGTGAAAATTACAATATCACAACAAAAACCGACTACTGGGTTCAATGCATTGCACTCGATGGCTGCACGAGTCATGTCTAAAATACGAAAATTTGTGTGATCTGTGTGGAAAAAAAGGCTGTTACTGTTTATTAATATAACAGCAATCTATTTTTTGTAACATTATTAGATTTAAGAATGTTGTTTTCTATACTTTTTATTGAGGTTCATCTCACCCCTTGTGGTTCATCTGTCCCATACATGGTGGTTCAACTAAACCTTATCCTCTGGGATAGTTAGACTACATGGTGTTTTTTTATATATACATATATTTTAAAAACCTTTAAAGGTAAATGAGTTTAAGTTCCTGTTTATTATTAGAATTCGTTGTTTTGATTGCTATCGTATTTTTTTGTATTAATAAAGCTGTTTTTAGGCCAGGTATGTCCAAAATTAAAACGGTGGTCCATCTTCCCTAGAATTACCCTAACGTTACACCACTGTAAGTTTACAGCGGTGTAACAAAATATTACAGAATCGCACCCTTAGTCACGATCCATTCTGTATCTACTGCCGGGCATATTTAATTATAAAGAAAACATTTTTGCCTCTCTTCGAAACATATTTTGACAAAAGACAAAAACGTTTTTGACTAAAACTGTTTGCTCTTTCTGTGTGTGCTTCCAGTCTAACATACCATCACCACCTTCACACAAGGCCAATCAACCTTTTCCAATATGGCGGAGATAGAACTGCTTTATATGGCGCGTATTTTAAACCCTGTTTTATTTCCAAATAGACATTTTTCACACAAATGTCGGGTTAGATTACGTATAAGTTCAGTAATTTTTCAATATACAGGGAGTCTAAAGTTCTCCACATAAGTATGGAATTTTTTGTATTATTACTTTTATGAAATCATCAGTTACTTTTTATAAAAATGTCTGCTTTCTCGGAAAATAGGTAGTGTTAAAATATTCAAACTTGAGGTAGCATATATAGGGTGTTCAAAATCATCGGAAAAAGAAATAACCGGAAATATATGACAGAAAATAGCAATATAAACTAAATATTCAATTGCAAACACTTACTTACCTACCATAGTTTAGAATTATTTACTGAACGTTTGATAAATATATACTATTATGGACAGTATAGGAAGTGACTTGTCTTAGTAAAAGCCTTGGTAAATTGTCTTGGAATTATAAACTACACTGGCTTGGATCAAAAAATATGGAAAATTTTTTCTGTTTTGCAGCATTACACAAATGGGAATAAATTTAAACTGTAATAGGTGAGAATAACTAAAAAATATAATGTGTTTCAAGATTTTATATAGAAAAAAAACTAAATACCTTTTTGGGAGTTCGTAAGTAAAACTTCCGCTTAGCTTAGTTTTCTTTACTCTTTCTCTTTACATAGGGCATTGCCTTTGTGGTAAAGACGTCATTCCTTTTTTTGCATAGTTCTTCAATAAAATATTGGATATTCTGAACAAGATGGATTTAATAATAAATTCTGACATATGTGAGGGACAATTGTGACCTAAAAAATGACTTACATCCAGGCCATTTATATTTTCAAATGTCAATGTTGTCAATATCTTTCTGTGATCTTTTTGATGTAAAAAGCTTGATTCTTCTTCCAATATTTTATTTATAGTGAGGTAAGTGTAAGCAGTAGCCTCACTAGGGTAACAGAGGCTTTGGCCTTTGGCCTTTTTGAAGCATATTTAATACACTTCTTACCCGAGAACTACTAGTAGGAGGGAAATTATCTCTTTTAATAGCTCTCAACCATTTTTTACGAAGCTCATCATCTTTGGGGAATATAAAAGCAGAAACCTTGGGACCCCCTCTATAATTCCCATGACAATTTGACAGTGACAGTTTAATATCTATCTTTTTATTATTGTAAGTAACCATTATAAAGTACTATGCAGACTGGCGGTGAAGGCTTTGTACTC
>NW_022145960.1:1678827-1810738 GCF_002938485.1 Sitophilus oryzae | reverse complement strand
TTCACGAAATTCCGACTTTAATCTTTCGGGGGACCTTTTTTTGGTAGGAAAAGCTATTGAATATGTATGACTGGAAAATTGGAAATTTACAGTCTTCTCTGCAGATAATTAAATTTTCTGTGTATAGGGAAAATATTAACAAAATTTTACAATATGTTTCCACACATTATTAGCGTTGATTGAAAGAGTTGGGAAAATATGTAACCTAATGGGCAAATTTATGGTAAGGCTGATTTAATTTCCCTTATGTTTTAAATGCTGTATGGTGGAGCCACCAATCGTTCTGCAACCAACGCATAAAACACTCATTTTCTTTAACACTCAATTCGGCCAGCGAAGGCATATCGAAGACCAATGCCTAAAGAATACTAGAACATGTAATGCCCATATAAGGCTGCAACAGAATTTGTGCTGTTAGACGCCATTTTTTTTGGTTGTAATGAATAAGTCATTAGCGACAATTTTAACGATTTTTAATAGTTTATGTGTAGTAAACATTGTATAAACTTTATTACAATGGTGATTAGTTCTTCAGCTTTCAAGTGTAAAAGCCGCAGCGATAAGAAAGAGCCAGGAGTTACGTTTCATAGGTAAGAGCTGGGGGTTGGAACCTTTGGTGTTACACAGCAAAATAAAACACTAAATCACCACAATACACCAAAACACTTTTACACTGGACGCGCGTTTCGCTAACCATGTTAGCATCATCAGCAGATGATTAAGACTACAGTCTAGTCTTAATAATCTAAATTAGATGATAAGTGTTTTTTTGTGTATTGTGGTGATTTAGTGTTTTATTTTGCTGTTTTTTTGTTTCATAGGTAAATAAAGACTTTCTCCGCCTTTTTAGCTTTTTTATAATTATTTTTATGATATTATATGTACTTGATATGTGCTATACGTCGATATTAGTTTTGTACCCTTTGTTAACATTTTAATACTTTTTTTTCGTAATTAATTAGTATGATACTACCGCATACACTATAGGCGCAGTCAAAACATTTATCAAAATAAATATAAAATATAATCTAATCTAAACATATATAAAATATAAATATCTCTTCAAGCGGCTATGTTAAGAAAAATATGCGCCACGGCACTGTTTGGTGGTATGGTAGCAATTTGGTTGCTGGTGTTATTCGTCCCGTATTCTTTAGTCATTGTCGAAGACGGTGTGGAACTGAAAGCGACAGAGTTGCCATATTAAAATGTGTAATATCTGTAATACGTTTGACAAAAATAAAATGTTTGGATGAAAAATCCGCGTTTATGTATTGAAAATGTATTTGTGTTAAGCATAGAATAAACAACAAAAATAGAAAGTATTTTATAGGTACTGAATATTTCGTATGACCGAAAAAGTCGTTTAGCTGGCTCATTTACCATAATATTTTACATATTAAATAACAGCGATCTTTAGTTCCAAGCCAACTCTGACGCAGTTTTTTGTTTAATGATATAATATTAAATTGTTTAATGGTAGAAAATTCGTATTATTAACGTGCTGAATCCAAAATCCGTACCTATATCTACGGATTAATCCGTAGTTCTGGCAACACTGGCCGCCAACCACTCTGTCGACTTGAAACACAACTACGGTACAGTATTCTTTATCCGCTGCGCTGTAAACGACTATCAGCGCGCAGCAGCTCAGAGCTAAACTAAATCTCGGACATTCTGACGGTAACGCCAGCTACATCTCGGACATGTTTTGTGCAACGAAATCGCCCCTAACGTTGTGTATCTTCTTATTTCTTCAATCAACGGTATTAGTTATACATATGACAAGCCATCTAAAAATTTTTTAAAAATCCTGCCCCCAAAAAGTCCTGCAACGCAGTTCTTCCACTACAAACAGTTGTGAGATCTCACCAAGGGGGCCAAAATCGATAAAATATCTAGAGAGACTATTTTTAATCGACATTAAACGGTCTACACAATTTTGCTAAGACGAGAGCAAAAAGTCAGTGGCGCACATCGCACATGTTTTTTTTTAGAAAACATTTCATAATGCACGTTCCTAGCTGTTGAATATGTTGGCATTTTTTTAGCATTAAAATATGTCTCACTTATAGCAACTTTTGCGAACCTCTAGACTTTTCTGACTTTTCTTTCTTGTAAATTTAATCTACTACCTATGTTGCCATATTATGAAAATATTATGTTTTTTTAAAAAAACATTAAAAAAATTCCAAAATTTTCTTCTTGGGTCGAAATATACTACCCCTAAAAATATTTGCACTTATTTAAGACTCACAGTTAGACTGTATAGTTTGACTTGAATAAGGATAACTGCAGTAATAAATTAATACAAAAAGTCTATAAATTTAAAATCCATGGAAAATTTTTTGCCTGATTACAAATTTAACTAACAAATGTTTTTACAATTAGAAAGTAATAAATAAATAAATCCGTAGTCCACTATAGTGAGATGTTTGGACTGCATCTCAATGTCTCCAATACCAAACTATTGGTATTGGATATATATTATTATATGAGTCTTTTCTAAGACTCCAATAAATGCACACCTGCGTGTCAAGGGACAAACAATCGAACACGTGACCTAAATAAAGTATTTAGGAGCTAATATCAATAGTCAGTGCGACCCGAAAAGAGAAATATTTTCAAGAATTGAGCAAGCGAGAAAAATCCTCGTGAGAATGAAATCATTTTTTACAAGACGAGACCTCAGTGCGGAACTCAGAACTTGAATGGCCAGATGCTACGTCTTCTCTGTGTTAGTCTATGGATGTGAGAGCTGGACACTGGATTCACAGACCGAAAAGAGAATAGAAGCCTTCGAAATGTATGTATACAGACGGATGCTGCGAATCTCATGGGTACAAAGGATCACCAACGATGAAATACTCCAACGCATGCAGAAACAAAAAGAGATACTGAACACCATCTAGGAAAGAAAAATTCAATACCTGGGTCATGTGATGAGAGGTGGTAGATACGAAATACTGCGCCTCATAATAGAGGGCAAAGTGCAAGGGAAAAGATCAGTAGGAAGACGCCAGAACTCATGGCTAAAAGATTTGAGGAGATGGTTTGAACGCTTGTCTGCGGAAATCTTCCGGGCTGCAGTTTCCAGAGCCACAATTGCCATTTGAATCGCCAACTTCGGCAGGAGAGGGCGTGATAAGAAGAAGAAAGTAATAAATAATTAAGTAAGTGGGTAATAATAATATTAGTAAGTAATAAAAATATTTTTATCAGTTATAGCTTTTGTTCTATGTAGTTTCTAAATAAAATTGATACCTACTACCTTATGTTTGAACTTATAAGTACAATTACGTTTTTTGAAACATATATAAATTGATTCAATCATATTTACACATAGACATGTAGGTCAGATAATAGTTGACCAGACAAATAAATTTAGAAACAATTTTATACTATTATTTATATAATACTTTCTTTATTGGTTTAATTTTAAATTTAAAAATAGATAACTGCAAAGTTTATTTATCAAAATTTACAAAACATAACTATACAATTTAAATTTTCTGACTGAATTGCTAATGAAATTTTGTTACCAACGGACTTAAGTAAAAATATCTTTCATAAACATCATTAAAATGTACACAGGCAATTCTGGTTTTGGTTTTAAATTTTACATATTATTGTATTTTATAATTAAAACAAATTTTAAAAAGTTTGAGATGTTCCAACGCTGGTCTCATTTTCTAATGACATTAAAATTTATTAAAATATTGGATACATTGAACGAGAACAAATTAAAAAATATAGTATATAGTTCATATCAAATAAACTTTTAATCACGTGATTAAGCTTGACCGGCACAACCTAGCCCATTTGAATATATTTTCTTTTAATCAAAATATTTGAGGAAACAAAAATAAATTAATTATAAATGTATAAACAGTTATTATTTACTTTATTTATTATCAACAAAACTCACCGCTTTCTCCTTCAAAATATTCTAATAAAATTGAATGAGTGATTGAATTGAGTATTTACGGCTATTAAGCTATTTTGCACACCTCGCACTAAAAGAGGTTCTAAAAAGAACAACGTTTGTCTGCTGGTCTGCTAGTAAACATTTTTTTAAGCTTACAGTATCACAACACCATTAATTTAAACCAAAAACTCGTAATACAAAAATAAAGTGTCAAAACGAATGACAATGTTAAGAAATAAATAAATAAATGTAGCAAGTTGACATTTTTTACAGCAGATTTACCACCCCAACCCCCGGTGGGAAATTTAAATTCCAGTTAGTCCGCCCAGCGCCGAATATGTCCGTGGTTGGCAACAATAAATTTAAAAATCGCGCCCTCGATGACGTAACTAAAAATTTAATTGGTATCGAATATACCGATTTGTTCATTTTAGAAGTGTGGTCTAGATTTTAACGTGTAGGACAGAGAATAACGACCGGTTGACATACGGAGAGGCAAAATCGAAAGTGGCATACAGTGTTGCCGGTTTTTCCGTTTGTAGGTAAATTTGTGTAGAAAAAAAATAAACTATTTTAAAAACTTTCATGTATACTACTGAAATGAAGATAACATATCTAAGCTAAATATAATCTATTACATCTGTAGTAAAACGAATAACTAATTGTGAAGAATAAGGTTCCATCCCTAGCTGCAACCTTTTCCATAAACGCCTACTTGTGCGGTTTGAACTTTTGATGCAAAATCTGCCTTACTGCCGGATTTTAGAAGAAATGTATCAACCCGACTTTTATCTCTTTTTAATACATTTTATTTTCCATTAAGCTGCCTCCATCACTATCTTCCACATTAAAATCCAGACCACACTTCTAAAATGACCAAATTGGTATATTACAATATTTTATTAAACCAAATCCAAACGATACTGACCTCTCGAAATACAAAGCTTAAAATGCCGGGTTAACAAATTTCACCTCGTTTGCACATTGCAAATTCCAGGTACGGAATGGTACAGACTATTTATAAAAGTCCCATATAATTGCATGCTTTAGATGACAATCGAATTACCGAACGTTGTTATTTTGCCGGACAGCAATTAAAAAGGCAGCAGGTCAATGGTGTATGTTTTAATGTCAGGTTTAAATCTATATATACAATCTAAAATCTAAGATTAGAAAATAAGTTATAATAGGCATGGAAGAAAGCCCAATTTTAAATAAAATAATCTCTTCTAGATCATTCATTCTCTTTCTTTCAGATGGATCATTCACACTTTCTGTTAGGGTCCTAGAAGTATAGAATTCTTGAAAATAGTAATAAAAGTGTAAAGTTTTGAATAGTATTTTTTATATGACTAGAGTTTCCATACGTCCGGATTTTCCCTTAATATTTTGCGCTGGATGTATACCATACCTAATAGTAACACCCATGATTACTTATGGAGCAGTTGCTTGGGACACAAAACGTACAGCAAAGCAAAACCTGAGCAAAATGCAGAGACTGGCATGCATCTGCATAACAGGAGCCATGAAAACCTGCCCAACAGCAGCAATAGAGGTCATTCTAGACATAACACCACTGATGAAAACAATACTAGAAGAATAATTGTCAGCTCAGAAGCTTGGAACACTCTCAAGAAGAAGAATTCTGCTCCTCCAACTCCAAGTGGATGACATATCAAAAATGTTCAACTTTGAGAAACACCTCACTGTAGTATTGACAACAAAAAGAATTGGAGGGATGGATGGAAAGATGCGTAGATACAACTTAGATAGGAACTGTCAGAAAAAAGAAATAGCCATTATATCCTAC
Source organism: Sitophilus oryzae (assembly GCF_002938485.1). Lineage (NCBI taxonomy): Eukaryota > Metazoa > Arthropoda > Insecta > Coleoptera > Curculionidae > Sitophilus > Sitophilus oryzae. The sequence continues at coordinate 1,805,000 of NW_022145960.1, read as the reverse complement.
AGACAAGCGGCCTTAAAAGCGATCAACTCAGTAACCATCAACTCGAAGTTGGTCAAAGATTGCCTAGAGAAGCTGAACAAATTAGGCAAAAAAAATGATGTCTTCCTACTGTAGGTGCCAGCCCAAAAGGGTTAGAAGATAATGAAAAAGCAAACGATCTAGCCAGAAAAGGAGCGAACACTCCACTAACTGGACCAGAACGTTCTGTTTCCCAAGTGGAAACCAAATTAAAGCAGAACTGAAGAACGTGGAAGACTCCATCTCGGCGAAATCCTCCAAAGGCATTCGAGGAAATTTCTCAGGGCTCGCGACCAACAAAAATCAAAGATTTTCTTTCATTTAAGTAAGAACATTCAAGTAAGAATATTCGAGTATTGTCAAGGGGTTTTTAACAGGACACAGTCGCCTCAGTCCTCAGTCAATACCTCAGTAGATTGAAGCTAAGGGACAACGCTAAATGCAGATTCTATGGGGAAAATGAGGAAACACCAGTACACCTCATCACTGAGTGCGCCGAGATGATGATACTGTTGCGAGCCGGTGTGGACTCGACCTAACCTCACAATATGGCCCGCCCTCGGATGACCTTAACATCGCATAGACACCGCAATGATTCATTCGTTCGAGAAGAATCGAGACCCACTAGAATGGACTAGTACATACGAGAACATTCGAAAACCTTCTCTATGCGCCTAACGATCTATGGACTATTCTAGATTTCTTTTGCTGTAGGTATAAAAGCCGGCGGCAGTGGCCTAGAGAGGGCAGTTATAAATATACCAGTGCAGTTGACGCGCTAAAATTCAAAATAAATTCTTAGTTATAAATCGTTTGTAAATAGTTCTATAAGTCTTTTATCGTTATTGTTTTTGTTAATTAGTGTTAAATAAATAGTGTTTAAATAAATTGTGACTTTCTATCCACACGGAACCGACGAAAAACGTAACAATACAATAATAATTGGAAAAGGTTGAACAGGCTACACCATAATAATTGGAAAAGGTTAAATAAGCTGAGAAATATGATATAAAAATTGAACCGAAGGAAAAGGGAAAACTGAAATATTAATCTATAAAAACGTAACATATTTTTAAGTGTAGAAACTAACCCTTTCAAATAAGATTAAATACGAAATTAGACCTTCGGAAATTAAACTTTAAATTAGGGTCTGGAGATTGGTTGAAGCTTCATGCGAATGTAGGCATAAAATGAAATTCCAGTTAATATTATTATCACAGATAACACATAATCCAGATGGCTCCTTACTTGTTAAAAATTGTCACCCTAATTTCACTCCAATTTGGAAAAATATTGGAGTGACGTTTGAATAATCTGAAATTTTTAGATTTCTTTTCTAACTTTTTTGGGAGGTTTTGCTTCTCTTGCACAGATGTCGCTTGCACTTCAGTTGCGTGGTTGCCAAACGTTATATCGAAATATATTTCATTTCATTATGAATATATAAAATTAAAGGTACTATACCAAATTAAAAATTATGTAATTTATAAACATGAAATAGATATGTTAAATTAATATATAAATATTTAACTTAATACGTTCATTATTATTTTATTAATCTATCGTCACACGTCAATTACCAGTTCCCTAATTACGAAAAGTTTCATATGACATTAACCTCAAAAATGATCTTTGAAAACAAACAACAACAAACAGAGCAACAAATGAACAAATAACTACATAATGACTGATAATGATAAGTGATTATTATTATCACTTTAATGATATGAAGGCTGATGAAGGTAATTATAAACATTATTTCGAGTTTGTTTAATAAAATATAGGATACAATATAACTAAGCAAAATCAAACAGTTTTAGACAACCAATACAAGATTTTAGAACTTGACATCGTGATAAACAAATTGTACATTCAGGAACTCGTTTAAATATTATAGGTAAGTAATATTTTCACAAAACTAAACATTTTAGCATAAAATCACAGATAATATATAGAATATTACCTGTGATAAAATGTTAATACTGATGTATATTTATTCTAATCACATTTAAATTTAAACTCAAAATTTTCATAAAAAGAAAATGATAATTTTTCGTAAATATAAAGTAAATAGTATTACATATTTCAGGTTGATTGACGAATACTCTACAGTTGATTAGAGCCCATGATGATGCGAAGATAATTAATATCACCTAAATTCAAGAAACCAGCGTAAAGAAGTTTACATTCACAACTCATCTAACCATTATAGGTAATAATATACAAAATTAGTCATTTTTGATGATAATATTAGGTACTTAGGTACATTTTTATCTTCTAGATCAGTAGTGTCGTCATAATTTAAATGAACTCACAGATAGCAATGGGGCACTGCACCGAAGCAGTATTACAAAATATGTGAAATAAAACTGTAATACAAATTGCTCTATAAAATTTAATAGAAATAAATTTATTTATGAAAATTAAGTTATTAAGTTTTATTTTTCCTAGAAATTCCTATTATGAACATCAATTTAGAACATTACAGTTAAAAAAATATGTGTTAGAATAACATATTTTTAATAAAATTGCAGCTTTTAATTTTTATACTTTTTTGCTTTTATATCAATAAGAACTAACGTAAGGAACAATTCATATTTATACTATGAAAACACATGCATATTTTTTGATGTTTTTAAAACCAGTGAATGATGTTGAAATATACTACACATTCTTATTAACTAACTTTAATTACAAACATACACTATTGTCATTGGAAATAAATTAATTTAAGAGCTTTTCTAATAATACTTTATTTGATATACCATATGATCGAAAAAACGGCGTCAGCGATGGCTATGAAATGAAGATCGCTGTCATTTTAAATGTAAATTTATATGGCAAATGTCATCGATTGCCATTTCCCAGCCAACTGGACGCCGTTTTTTTTTTTTGATCATACGGTATAATATGTATTCCCATCTGTTAATCTTTTTATTTTAAGGAAGATTTAGGAAGGTTAGCTTAAAACATGTATGTCGATCAATTATCTTTATATGTCGTTTGTAAAAATATTTTACAGTAGTAGAAAATAAAACTGTTTTTAAGGCGAACAGCTTCTTTGCTAAAAATATTTTTTGGTCCCAATACATAATGATTTACATTTTTTTTAACTTCAAATAATGAATTTAATGGAAAAATTGCAAGTCATAAAAACGTTCTAAATATACAAATCTATCCATTTTTTCCATATCGTTGCTCCAGTTTTTTGTCAAATTAACGAATATTAGAAATAGTTTATTTCAACCTCTTCAGCTTATTTTAAAAATGTTGACAAATAACAAAGAATACACCCCTTAAAGTTTCGCATTTGTCTTGATATACTCTGTATAAGACAACAGTAAATAACTTGTAATATAACTTCGAAATATAAATTTGAAATTAAAATAATGATTTGTTATAGTGATTTACGTTTTATTAATTTTGATTTTTTTTTCTTAAATTTAATTTAAAAGTGATTTACGTTATTTATTAATTGAAACGTTTAAAATTTGAATATACGTTCAAATTTTTTTTTTACAATAAATTTGTTTATGATAAATAATTTTATAATAAAAATATGACCGAATTTCCTGGAAAGTTTGCCAAATTTGTACATATGAAAACCTAGCTTTACCACTTATCACAGAAAATCTCTATTCCTTCCCTTATCACAGAATAATACAGGAACGAACCATATGCGACAAGGATAGAATATTTAGATATGTCGTTACTGTTTTTTGTTTTTAATGGATATTTTAAAAGCCGGGTAATATATGGTAATCTGTGATGGTAATATACTATATACCTTTGACTGTCTTTGATTACAACTGTGTGATTAGTGATAATTATTATTAAAATATCTGGTAATAAGGTCAATTTTACAATTGTGGGATTTCTCGGAAATCAGGTGTACATATGTTTAAGTTTCATATGTCAAAGAGATCCTAATTTATGTACAAAGTGGATAGAAAATTGTGAGTTCATTCATATAGATTTTTTTTGCACATTTTGTATGTAAAAATACGGCGTTAAGTTACCTTAGAAATGGTGATCGATGGCTTTTACCATATACCGTATGATCGAAAAAAAAACGGCGTCAGCGATGGCTATGAAATGAAGATCGCTGTCATTTGATATGTAAAATTATATGGGGAATGTCATCGATTGTGATTTCCAAACCAACCGGACGCCGTTTTTTTTCGATCGTACGGTATAATTTAACACATTAAGAGTTGTCCATCGTTATATTTCTATATCTATGCAAAGTTTACGATGGATAAATCAAGCAATATTAAGTGGATGCAAATTATAAATGAATCAGTGAATATAAACTGTTATAAATTATAAGTAGGTAATGCAGTTAGTGAATATACCGTACGATAGAAAAAAAAGGCGTGGGAGTGGGCTTGGAAATGAAGATCGCTGTCGTTTAATAGGTATGTAAAATTATATGATAAATCTTATCGATTGTCACTTCCAAATCAACATGACATGCATCTGTACATCATTAATCTCACGAAATCCCGATATTAAATTCCGGGATCCCGAAAATCCCATAAAATTTAAATGTCCAATCTAAAATGATTCGACTTTATACACCTTTCAAAGATCAACAAAACAAAGTAAAATTCATATTTAGTATAGATCCAGCAGACGAACTATAAGTAAAAAATGCAGTTTCAGACAATAGTTTGGTTTGGTTTGGTCGAGTTTTGTTAACACTGTCTAGTCTGGGCTTTTTTTATTTGATATATGTTAATCAAATAAAAAAGCCCAGACTAGATAAAATCAGGAGCTAACTAATAGAATAATATCAATTCTCTTTGATGTAGGATAAGTTTCTATTTTCGGAAAATTTCTTAGATTTTTTTTTGTTTCAACTCTGACGAACTGACACAAAATGATAACTAGTTGCTAAAGTTGAACTAATTTGACAGCTATGTTGAAGTAACGTCAGACATATCACAGCCACCCTAGATTTTATCAAATAATAAAGATCTATTCACACTAAATCATAGAAATGAAAATATCTAGGAAAATGTTTGTTTCAGGGGTAGGCCGGCAACCTTAATAGTATTTTGAAGTGACATGAATTTTCCATTGAATATCGGAATAATATTCTGGGTAATTCAATTAAACTAAACGAGTTATACAGGGTGGGTATTAAAGGAGTTATACAGGTTATACCAATGTTCAGCATTAATTTTGCCTCACCCTGTATAACTTTATGGGTCAGATTTTAATTTGATTTAAAGTGCAATAGGGTAAATTCCAATTTAGGTAGTTTTTCTTGAAATTTAAAAATTGTTCTTCATTTTTAGAAAATCTTAAGTAAGTCTAAAACCTTACATTTCAGTCATATACTTCCCTAATAAAATTCACTTTTATTTTTCTCTTAGAATCTAAAAATTAATAAAGGGGGTATTCCAAACTTTTTTGGGGACACCCTGTAGAACTCTCTATATTTTTAAAACGTGCTCAGAATTAACTTACATATGCTCACAAAATTTCATTTCAATACGAACTCGTCGTTCTCCTTGGAGCCTCTGAGTTGTATGAGAGGCGCCACCCTGTATAATTTTTATAATTTTTGTGGAATTTTGTACAGGTGGATTTTGGACATTCATCTCCTAAGGGAGTGAAATAAGGGATGAAAATTTGTACAAACATTTGTTAAAATCGGGTTTAGAAGTATGAAATTCTGTTTGTTCCTTATGTAACGTAATTTAGCAATAACAAGCAATTTTTTTCAGAACGTCCATACCTCATTTCACCCCGTTAGAGGGCGAATTTCCAAAAATTGTTCCTTAGTGCTAAATTACGTTACATAAGGAACGTCTGCGCAAAATTTCATACTTCCAAAACCGATTTTAATGAATTTTTGTACAAATTTTCATCCCTTAATTCTTATGGGGCGAATGCCTAAAATTCGCTTCTGAGTACTCACTTTCATCACTTGAGGAACCTCTGTGCAAATTTTCATACTTCTAGGACAGATTTTTTTCAGAAAGTTCACCCCTCATTTCACCCCCTTAGAGGGAAAATTTCGAAAAATTGCTTCTTAGTGCTAAATTACCTTATATAAGGAACGTCTGCGAACAATTTTATACTTCTAAAACCGATTTTAACAAATTTTTGTACATATTTTCATCCCTTATTTCTTAAGGGATGAATGCCCAAAATTCGCTTCTGAGTATAACTTTCATCACTTGATGAACCTCTGTGCAAATTTTCATACTTCTAGGACAGATTTTTTTTCAGAACGTTCACCCTTCATTTCACCCCCTTAGAGGGAAAATTTCCTAAAATTGCCTCTTAGTGCTAAATTAAGTTACATAAGGAACGTCTACGCAGAATTTCATACTTCTAAAACCGATTTTGACAAATTTTTATACCAATTTTCATCCCTTATTTCTTAGGGGATGAATGTCCAAAATTCGTTTCTGAGTACTCACTTTCGTCGCTTAATTAACAATTTCCAAATTTCAAACTCCTCGGACTAATTTTAAAAAAATATGCAAAATTTCACCCCCAGTTTCACCCCTTAGTAGAAGAATTTCCTAAAATCGCTTTGTATAATCGAACTGTTAAGTTACGCTACTTAAGGCACCTCTGTGCAAAATTTCGTAGTCCTAGGACATGCTTTTTTTGTATACAAAAGTACCCCTCATATCACCCCTTTAAAGAGCGAATTTCCAAAAATTGCCCCTTAGTGTTCAATTACGTCAATCAAGGAGCACTCGTGAAAAATTTCATATTCTTAAACCAGATTTTAACAAATTTTTATGCAGCCATTCATCCCTAATTTCACCCCCATAGCGGTCGAATTTTCAAAAAATCCTTTCTTAGTGCTCATTTACATCACTTAAGGAACCTATGTGCCAAATTTTATTTATTACTATATAGATAACCTTTACCCTTATTTTCAGCTAATGAATATTAAGAGACAAATAATAAAAATAAAATCTAAATTATAAATTTCATGGCTATAAATAGCATACATATGCATCTAGAAATTCTGACTTTCAAACTTCCACTGCGACTAGTATTTTCATATCCAATTATCTAGTATTAAAGTCCGAATATACATTTTCCCTGGGTTTGACCGGGAATTTGCTTATAAATGTGAACAACCGGCTACGTCGCTTCACATCGCGTGGCCGTGGCGTGACTCCAAATTCATTCGTTTTAAAAATATTATTAGATTGGGCTATAGGCGCCCTCTGTGTCATTAATAGGGAACTGTCCCATCGAAAACATGCTGTTCCGTAAGCAATAGCCATCTGGATTATGTGTTATCTGTGTTATTATGTAGGATTCACTAATTATATTAATTAACTTATTAATATGCTCTACAAAATCTATTCAACACTAATAATGAAATATAATTAAATTAAAATAATTATAATACTATTTACCATTATCCCATTATTGTATTAAAATTTATATCAAAATCTCAAATTAACTTATTAAATTACTCATATCTATTATATACTCATATCTATTATTACTATTATGAATATTCTTTCTACTTTCTGTGTATTGAAAAGTATTGAAAATATACTGTATTGAAATGAAATGTGAGCATATGTAGGTTAATTTAAAACAGTTTTTAAAAATATAGAGAGATTTACAAGGTGTCCCCAAAAAAAGTTACATATCAAAGTTGTTTTTTTGTAATGGAATATCCTATACGCATATATGTATATTAAATAATTTTCGGATTCTAGGAGAAAAATAAAGGCGAGTTTCATTAGAGAAGTATTTGACTAAAATGTAAAGTTTTTGACAACATTTTCTAAAAATGAAGAACAAATTTTGAGAGGAGGGGTGCTAGACACAAAATTTTAGTCAAAGTACATACTCCAGAGTCGTTTGTAACTAAAGAAATTATTAATATCGTATTACTTGGCTGTTGGTTGAACCCAAAGGAGGGGGGGAGGGGGAAAGGAGGAAGGGGTTTGAACCCCGAAGCACCCCCGTGGATCCGACACTGTTTGTGTCGTTTTGTCTTTTAATATCCATTGATTTTTTAATATAGTCTGTGAAACAAATAACTGTGAATTTGACAGGTCCCGCGGGCTTTTCTAGTGTTAATTTTATTAGGTTAGCAACTTGCGGCCATGCTAACGCAATGCCGTCTCTAATAGAACAGCCTCGGAGCGAGATTTATGACGTCACGCTAGTTAGATACTACGGATTAATAAATATGTTGTAGAATACATGGAAAACATAATTATTCCTCGTATTTTTAGTTTGTATTTTAACAATGATACAGTTTACATGAAATGTACATACGTAATATACAGTTAATAAATACAATATATTGTATAAACGTATGTAATTTTTTGGATTATATTCGACACTATTTTTTTCATATGACACAACACTGAAGAAGGTAATGTTAGCCGAAACGTTTTTTCAAACCAAATAAAAATAATGAAAAACCAAATGAAAACTTAATCAGAAAATTTTAGAATAATTTTACATACAAAATGACAGCGATTTTTATTTCATAGCCATCGCTGACGCCTTTTTGGTATTGTATTATTTGCAAATATAATTTTTCGAACATTGATATTTGCAAAATATACATATAAATTTTGTGAATGCAAATAATAATACATCACTATTAGTAGATATTGAATGTTTTTTGTTAAATTAGATCGATTTTCAAACCCCAAAATATAAAATATATTTTACATTTGACGCATTATCTTATGTACCTATTCATTATTAGTATTTTGTAAAACATTTGCTGCATTTGTATGGTTCATAGTTTATTTGTCAAAGTATTTATTACTATAATTAGGTATATATGTTGTATTTATTAACTGTATATTATGTATATTTCATGTAAAACTATATCATTTTTAAAATACAAACCAAAAATACGAGGAATAATTATGTTTTCCATGTATTCTACAACATATTTAATAATCCGTAGTATCTAACTAGTGTGACGTCATCAATCTCGCTCCTAGGCTGTTCTATTAGAGACGGCATTGGTCTGATATTTAGAAATGTCAAAAGCTGATAACATTTTACTTTTGACAATTATGACATTTCGTGTTGATTTTTGCAAGAAGAGGAAGAACTGTCACTTGTTTTATTATTTTCCTTTTCTATTTCACGAAAGTAAAAAAAAAGAGTTACCTATCTGATTCGTTCAGGCAGTCAATTTAAAGAATATCAGTAACTTTTTTGACAAAAGGATTTTATATTTGCCATGTTGGTAAAACATAACGGTCAAAATTCAAAGTTATTCATTTTATAGACTATAAAACCAAAATTTAATATTTTGGAATGTTTTACGCCTTCACAATTTTTTTAATTATAACACTATCACGACTATATGCCGTCTTTATTTGCATTTGTAGGTATTTCATTACATTTTCTTCAAGAAAACTTAGAATTTTGAAAATTAATTGAAAGCTTATTAATTTAAATCCATTTTTAAAAATGCTTCTTTTCCTCGACAAAAAATCTACCTTATAATTTACCCTCGAATTTACCCTTTTAGTCACTGCGTACCTATCGATTTTATATTTATAATTATCGGGAATTAAAGCCCTTCAATATTTAATTGGTTAAAATTAGGTGGTGTCCTAGGTTATTTTTAGCTTCATATAAAGGACAATAAAAGTTAAAATTTTTAAATAATTTTAAAGAATTCTAATAAAACTTAAAACGTGAGTTTTACCAAACGCCTGGTCAAGATCGGTAGCAGTTACGGGTTAAAAAAAATTAGGTACTTATATCTAATATCTTCAAGCTAAATTGTTTGTCTAATTCAAAAACAAGAAAGTTCTAAACCTAGGAAATCAAGTCACGATATAATAAATAATTCTATATTTGCTCGACATTTCCCTTGAACCAGGTGTCTAGATTAATGGATATAAATATTTATTCAAAATTGCAAATAATATATCTATCTATACCCGTGTACGAAAAATAACAGAGCTTATTTTTATAACACAAACTGAAGAATGAAACAAATCGATAAAAAAATGCGTCATGACTTCTTCTTAGTGTGATATTACTGATTTATGGATTTACTAAAACCATCACACTATAAATATAAAATAAGGTGTTATGAAAGGCTATATGACAGAGTAAAAACAATATGTTCAAGTCATAATTCATTCACAAGCACATACGCCATATTTATAAAACAAAAATAATAAAAAAAAACGATTAGCCCAATCAGTGCCTTCTATTAAAAGATCAGCCTGGGGGCGAGATTTATGACGTCACGCTAGTTAGATATAACGGATTAATAAATATGTTGTAGAATACATGGAAAACATAATTATTCCTCAGATTTTTGGTTTGTATTTTAAAAATGATATAGTTTACGTGAAATATACATAATATACAGTTAATAACTACAACATATATACCTATTTATAGTAATAAATACTTTTGCAAATAAACTATGAACCATACAAATGCAGCAAATGTTTTACAATGTACAAATAATGTATAGGTACATAAGATAATGGGTAAAATGTAAATATATTTTTAAATTTTGGGGGTTTGAAAATCGATCTAATTTAACAAAAACATTCAATATCTACTAATAGTGATGTATTATTATTTGCATTCACAAAATTTATACGTATATTTTGCAAGTATCAATGTTCGAAAAATTATATTTACAAATAATACAATATTATCTAAAAAAGGCGTCAGCGATGGCTATGAAATGAAGATCGCTGGCATTTTATATATAAAATTATTCTAAAATTTTGATTTTCTTGGGATTTTAAGTTCGGGAAAACTGATTTAAGTTTTCATTTGGGTTTTTCATTATTTTTATTTGGTTTAAAAAACGTTTCGGCTAACTATAGCCTTCATCAGTGTTGTGTCATATGAGAAAAATAGTGTCGATATAATCCAAAAAATTACATATACAATATAATTCACACCTCATAATGTTTACTGCAATTAATAAACTAATATAAACTTATCAAAAGATGACACATATTTTTAAAATTATTATTCTGAACACTAAAATTATCTACATTGACTATGGAGTACGCAGTAAACATTATGTGTGTGGTGTGAATATTTTATATGGAATTTTTGGATTATATTCGACACTATTTTTTCATATATGACACAACACTGATGAAGGCTATAATGTTAGCCGAAACAATTTTTTTAAACCAAATAAAAATAATGAAAAACCAAATGAAAACTTAATCAGCGTTTTTCATGAACCTAAATCCCAAAAAATCAAAAAATTTGGAATATTTAGAAACAAGGTTCAAGAATATCAAATTTTCCAAGATTGTAAAATTCTAGTTAATTATTTTATGTTTACAGTTATTTACGGAATGTCATCGATGTTCATTTCCAAGCCAACTAGACGCCGATTTTTTTTTTCGATGATACGGTATAATTCTTACGTAAAATGTAAATAACATTAGACCAATTAAAACAAAAGAAATATGAATGTCTTAGTATTTTTTAGTAACACCTTTATTCTTTAAAACTTAATTTTGTATTATGCAAATATACCAATTTTATTGTTATTTTTATGCATATTGTATTCAGCCATCACTTAAATATTTGATATTAATTTGGTATTATAAATAATCAATTTACTATTCATTAAAAATTACTGAACAAATATATGTTATGCTTGACAACTTGACATACATTATATATTATCAAACAAAAACACATTCTTCTTTTAAACTGTATCAGTCTTGTCTTTACAAAAATCTTTTTTAAAATTTGAACTCAAAATAATAATCTTTTTCATGATCTTTAATACACATTATTCTTTTTATTTTTTCCTTTAGATCATCATAATACCTACTTACGTGTTTGAATCTATCGAAGCTGAACCAACAACACTTGGAGTGGAGATTCCACAATATGAATAAAATAAACATAATTGTCCAGTTTTCATTAATACCATCATGGGAGAATATTATTTTTAAATTTATTAAAGATATTTTCAATAGAATTCTCTTGATTTATAACTCGTACCCACTTTTCTTGCTATTCCAGACACTTTAGGCTGCCTAGTATAACTATCCTTTCCACCAGGAACACTACAAAGATGAGGCATAGCACCAAAAACACACTTCACTTAAGCTTTATTGATGAATTGTTAGAGTCTTAAAAAACACACACAAAAATCAGGATGAGTAAAAAATGTATGGGCACTTTTAGGTTAAATCACTTACACAACGTGTAATTTTTCAATTTTTCTATTTTTATGCAGAACTGAGAGTGACCATATATCTGGTAGTAGTTTATGTCACTTAAACACCAAAATAATTATTTTTTTGCACTACAATAATAAATAATACTAAAAATCATAGAGTTAAAACCAAAAATCAACCGACAAAATATGAAACGGAATCTAACCCAATATCTAAGTATGTACAGCTGATGAAGTAAACAAAAGTCCGCCCCCAGGCTGATCTTTTAAAGAACGGCAGTGGCCCAATCTTTTATTAAAAAGCGTTTCAAGGAAGTCAAAACACTAACTAGAGGTGCTACAGACAAAAAAATACTCATAAAGAAAAACTAGCACACGAGGAATTTCAGAAAATATAGGGATAGGAAACCAATATAGCACATAGCCATCGTTTAAAACAAGAAATATACTTAGATCCATTTTAACCTATACGAAATTAATAAACACTGAGCAGAAAACGAATTTTATACCTAGGAGGGTTACCTTTCATTTTTTGCATATACAGGGCGGTCCGAACTGTATTCCGGAAACTTCGGCAGCATATTCTGTAGATAAAAATAAGTAAAAATGTTCGTATAGATGTATGTCCAAAAATGCTTAGTTTCGGAGATACAGGATGTAGAAGTTTCCATTTTATTTCGATTTTTTTCAAATAATTTCTGCAGTAACGTCAATATTTGGATTAAAATTGGTGTCTGGGAGTTTTTTGACATGAGAAATTTGATTTTGATGTTAATATGACTCCTACTAGTAGAGGGCGCCACCTACATATTTTTTAACTGGTTTGAAGAGTAATAACTTTTCGTCCGTACCTGTATAGAACTACTGAATAAAAGAATATACATTTACGACGCTTTTTACGTAAAAAAGGTCTCTTGGTAAAAATCGCTACGAGTAATGGTTTTCGAGATATTTGGAATCGAAATTATCAATACCTGTCATCACTGACATAAATTAAACATGTTGACAAAATAGTTATTAGACTGAGATCATAAATCTGAAATGTTTTTGTACCAAAAGTTCAACAAAAGCTGTTTTACCATCATTTTTTTTGCAGAAAAAATATGATTAATTAAAAAAAAAATTTCCCAAATTTATTATTTCAGTGAAATAACTACCGTATGATCGAGAAAAAACGGCGTCCAGTTGGCTGGGAAATGAAGATCGCTGTCATTTTATATGTAAATTTATATGGGAAATGTCATCGATCGTCATTTCCTAGCCAACTGGACGCCATTTTTTTCGATCATACGGTATCTACTCAACGTGTTTATTTTTCGTCAATAATGGCATGTATTCACTATTTCCATTCTAAATATCTTGAGAGCGGTTGCTCGTAACGATTTTTACAAAGAGATATTTTTTACGTAAAAAATCACAGAGATGTATATTTTTTCCTCGGTAGTTTTATACAGGTACGGACAAAAAGTTATTACGCTTCAAAACAGTTAAAACGCATGTAGGTGGCGCCCTCTACCAGTAGGAGTCATTTTGACATCAAAATCAAATTTCTCATGTCAAAAAACTCCCAGACACTAATTTTCATCTAAATATTGTTACTTCAGAAATTATTTGGAAAAAATCGAAATATAAATGAAATTTCTACACCCTGTATCTCCGAAACTAAGCATTTTAGGACATACATTTATACGAACTTTTTTACCTATTTTTATCTGCAGAATATGCTGCCGAAGTTTCCGGAATACAATTCGGACCACCCTGTAGAAACATGGTAGGCGCCTGTCAATATTTATCGAATGTCAAAATTAACTGTCATCTTTAGTAAACATAACGCTCAAATTTTAGAGCGCTTCGTTTAAAGCTGTAGCGAAACTGAAATTTTGGATGAATCCTGGATTTACTCTTATGAACCCGAAAATAAACATTAATCGGCTGTTTGGGTGTTCCGATTACGATTAAAGACCATATCATAACGTGGTATACTGATGTTTCCAAAACCAAAGCAAGTTCCCTGTACTTAGGAGTATGTGGACCGAAAACTAAATACTCCCCAATGGGCACCTACCCCAGAATCCTTCAAGCAGAAATCTACGCTATCGAAAGATGTGTACAATTTATCTTAGACAAGAACTATCGAAAACAGGGAATAGCCATCTTATACCATAGTCAAGCAGCACTAAACACGATCAACTCAGTAACCATCAATTCGAAGTTAGTTAAAGAATGCCTATATAGAGAAGCTGAACAAATTAAGCAAAAAAAAATAAACTCCTACTACTCTGGGTGCCCGCTCATCAAGGGATAGAAGACAACCTAACCTAACCAACCAAATCAACACTAACTGGACCAGAACCGTTCTGTTTTCCAAGCGGAAACAAACTTAAAGCAGAACTTGGAAGACTACATCGTAACCTAGAATGGATCAACATTAACTAATAGATCTGAGACACTCGAAAAAGTTCCTCAGAACTTACGAAAGAGAAAAATCAAATATTTTCGTTGATTTAAGTAAAAACAATCTTTGGATTGTCACGGGGTTTCTAACAGGACACTGTCTCCTCAACGGACACCTCAGTAGAGAGTGCGCCGAGACGACGACCGTTCGTGTTATGAACTTTGGTACGGCTAATGTCGGGGATGGAGAACTGGTCTCTCTGGAGCCGTCTCAGATACTGGCTTTTGTTAAAGCACTGAGACTGTATGATGAGTTATAACTCGTTATAACTCAAGAAAGGGGAGCACACAATAGATCTGTGCGGTGATTAACTCCCCTCCTCCCTCCAAAACAATCTACATTCTACATTGGGCGTTCTGAGATGAACCAAAACCGACGGAAGTTATCGGTTATCGAGGTGTGTCCAAAAATGGTGGCCACATTTTGTGTCAAAAGCGGGTCATGTTTTCCTCTCAAAAATTCCTCTGCAAGAACAAAAAACAGTTAAGCGGCGTTTACACGATGCAAGTTTTGCTTGCACAAATACTTGATTACAAGTACTTATAATTGAACATTTTAAAATTGTACGTTCACACTAGTCAAGTTATTGTACAAGAATTATGAAGACCACCGAGATTGTTAAATGTGGTGTGAATATTTTATGTCATACGTTAAGCGATGAATTAAATATTTTGTTAGAAATAAAGGAAAGTCGAAAAGCAAGAATATGGGTAAAATCATGGATAAATCTAAGGAAAAATTATTTATTCCAAAACGCTTTCATAGGCAGCATCTCTCATATTTCGATTTCTGTAAAATACAGTTAGAACTAGTTAGCGTTAGAAGTTTAAAATAAACTTCTAACGTTCTACAAACATTTGTGCTTTTCGTAAATTTTTAAAAACCTCATAATCTGACCATCGCACAACCTGCATGGCACCATTTTTTCTTGCAAGAACTACTGCAAGAACTTGATAACGTGTTTACACGTAAATTTATTAATCGGCAAGTTCTAGCGTGCAAGAAAAGTAGACCGTCGATCAACTTTACTTGCAAAGTAATTTTTCTAGTACAATCAGTTGAGCAATTACTTGAAACACAGTTTACATTAAGCAAGTACTTGCAATCAAGTTCTTGCGCAAGCAAAACTTGCATCGTGTAAACGTAGCTTTACTGCTGATTGGTATATGCAAGTACCTATTTGTTTGCCGGAAGTAATTGCTGAGTTTCGAAAAATCAACATAAGTCTCTCTCCATACAGCGCGAGAAACAAGTGAGTTTTTAAAGCAAGAAAACATCGAATTTTTGAACCATCCTCCATACAGTCTGACCCAAGGGAATGACTTTTTTACTTTTGCGTGGTGAAAAGTTCCAGACCCCAGAAAATTCGCCTTCAAAAACGAAAATTTGAATGTACCAAGCGAGTGGAATAACTGCTTTCAGAATTGGTTCAAACGGATGCAAAAATACATTTCTCTTCCTGGAGAATACTTAACATTTTATACGCAAACCAAATTTATTTTTAAAAAAATCATCAATCATTTCTTAATCTTTCTTTTTTTTTTCATTTATCCGTTTTACACCCTGTATAAATATATGCATTCTAATTTTATTTACAGTTGGTATAATATACGATAACTAAAAATGCATTCGTAATATTTATCGCAAATTTATCAATGTTTAAAAATAAATGTTATTTTTCTTGTCGCCAAGAAATTATCTCGGCCACAGATTCCAACAGCAATTTCTGGATATGCTTTTGTTTAAACAAACAGAAGGCGTTTTGTTAACTTATTCCGTACAAGTAAACAACCCGTAAGCAAACAACAAGTGCTTATGTAAACCTTATACATACTAATTTTATTCAATTGATATGACACTAGGGTTAAAATTATAAGTAGTAAAAGCACAGTTTACAGAATATAATACTATTTATATACACAGTTTAAAGAATATAAGTATTATGTATATTTTTTTTATCACGAGATTGTACTCTCGTCTCCCTTACTTCTACACAGGGCCTATTTTACCATAAGGCCCATAAGGCCCGGTGGTCTGGGGGGCCCGTTAAGGGTTGTAAAATATTCATAATTTCTTGAATTTTATTGGAAAAGAGGGCCCGAATTTTTGCTTGAGTCTTAGGGCCCGACCAGATGAAAAGATGAAAAAGAGGCCCTGCTTCTACATGCGGAGGTTTGTACAAGTGGACCGACTAACACTTGCTGTGTAATTGACCTCAAATCCAATGAGGAAATAGAGAAAGAGGGATATATCCTCTATTATAGATTCTCGACTGCGAAAGTCACGGAGGGCTAAATCCCAACCGTGGAAGCAGGTAGATGTCCACTCCTCGGAGGATAAACATCTGTGGTCAGAGGAGGATGGAAAATACCCTGTCCCCCCTACAACAGGAAAATCCCCATGTATGATGAGTTATAGCACGTTATAGACTGTATGATGAGCTATTATGGTCGCATTCATCAGGACGTAGTACTACTGCGGCGATCACTAATTTTCTGCTGAACTTGCCAATTAGTTTTGAACGCTCTGGGATCAGTCGCCATTTTTTCCATCAGATTTAAAATACGCTACGCTACCGATGCATTATGGATTAAACGTCACACACGCCAAATTATTTTTCTTCCAGAAGAATCGGCTGGTATTGGTTAAAATTATGGAAGTTAAACATACGATAGTGGACGAGATAAAGAACAGTCAATTCATATGGTACGGGCATGTCCAAAGAATGGCAGAAATAAGAATCCCAAAGCAAATTATAAACTGGAAACCTGCAGGAAGAATAAAACCGGGTAGACCGAGAAGAAGTTGGCAAGAAGGGATTGACACGTTTATGGAGAAAAGATCTCTCGGAGACGGTGCATGGAGAGACAGACAGGCATGGATATATGGCATCGGAAGACGTAGAACGTTTTAAACCGATTAATATATATACCCTATATTGTTTAAAATTTGCGAAATTTTATATTTCATCTAGATATGGCTAAAACAACTTTTTCAATTTTTTTTTTCAAAATTCGGCCAATAAAATCGTTTTACAGCCACTTATTAGTGAAACTTCTTTACGTGCGTTGGGAGTAAAAATTCAATAGACAGTTAAAGCACGGCCAAAGACGTAGACGTAAACGTATCGTTTGACATGTACGCTTGCGCAGTGTGAAATTCACTTGCGTTTACGGATACGTGATACGTATCTTTACGTGCCTTTACGTACGTACAAAATGCAAACGTATCGAGCCGAAGGAGTTTCGATTTTCACCCGAATGATGCCGAACGTACAAATTCACAAACAACTCGTTTCCACAACTGGCTAGTAATTAAGTTATTTCATAAATTTTGGGGCCAGTGTCACAGAACTGGGCCTATTTTATTACAATAAATTAGTATGAAAATATGAAGTATCATAATAAACTCATTTTGGAATCTATTTAATTAAATGCTAGTTCTTATAGGCAAAACCATAATATGAGGATTCTAAAAGATGGAATTTAATAAATAATCATAAAGCTGTGTCTGTTTTCCAATATTTTTTTATTACGAAGAGCATTTTAAGTTGTAAGGCCTACTTTCTGTAATAAAATAATTTCCATTTATAATTTTCTTCAGTTTTCGATATTACTTTTATAAATTTAATGTGGAATCAATGGAGTAATAGATATCCATTTTCAATTTTAAAATTAAATAAATTGTTTCACAAAATAATTTAGAATTACAAATGTACCATTTGCGTTACGTACGTCAAAATACTTGCTTTAACTCTTGTTTACACGACAACGCAACGGCAGACGTAACGTAAATTTCTGCGTTACGTGTCGAGAGATACGTATACGTATTGTACCTTGCTTTAACTGTCTAATGACGGCAGTGAGACAACCGTGTGACGCATGCGAGACGGCCGTGACGCGCGAGCTAGCGAGAGAAAAAGTGATAGCGGCAGTGTTGCCACAGCTACCCCATTCGGGGTAGATCTACTCCTCTGTAAAACAATTTAACCCCGTTATATCGTGATAATCTACCCCGATTAAAAATAAGCTTGTGGTAACACTGGGTAACGATCTGTGTCAACGCGGCAAAGAAAATCACTATAATAAACTTGAAACTGTACCAACCTTGATTTCATGAATATTTTCATCTATAGGTTTGAAGCCTCTGAATAACGGTCTAGGTAATGCATCTAGCTCATTAAAAACCAAACCAAACTTTCATCTTTATTTCAAACTAATAATCAAGGAGAATATTCGAATAATTTATTAAAATTACTGTAAATTACTATAAATAATGAATTGTTTGTAATTGAGCTATCCGGTAAATGATGGAGATAAACAATTGTGATTGATTAAAATGTTATTTTAAGATGAAACTTTTGTTAACTACATTCTGAGAATTCGAATAATGAATTGAATAATGACAAGACAAGTGACATCTGTTTAAAAAAGACAGCGATTTAGAATGACAATTTGGTTATGTCAAATTTAGAGTGACAATTTTGTTTATGCAAAAGAAACACATATTCTATGAGTTTACTGGTTGCCTAACGATTAACATTAATTTAAAAATAAATCCTCAACATGAATACTGAAATAAACATTTAATTAACTCTAATTTTTTTGAAGTTTATATAAAAAGCATTCATAAAAAAATATATATCCTTCAAATCCTTCAATTTAATAGATGTTAGTAAGAAGTGTCACTTCAAATATGCGCACATAGTGCACACACAATTTTTTTTAAATTTCAAATTTGACAGAAAACCGATATGAACAGCGTAAATTTTATTATGTCATTTTTAATTTATTTTAAAGCAAAAACTAAATCCACAGACTTTATCTGTGATACTAGATTAAAAAAAATAAGTGCGGCTTTTTTAACATTTTATGCTTCAACATTATTCTTCTGTCAATCGTTTAAAAACAGAGAAACTTGAAAAAAGAAAGAGAAATCATAAAAATTAAATGTAATTATAGTTTAGTTCTCTGTTAATAAAACTGTCATATCATATTTCTTCAGATTTAAAGACTTTAATTTGAAGGAGCTAAACTTTTGTTAAACTGGGCAATTTTTGGTCCGGCGAGTTTTTAATTAAATAACTCCTAAATCTCAAGACTACTCTTTTAATACCACTATACGCTGAGACTTCGCTTCGAGAGCGATATAAAAGCAGTTTTATTAGAGTTTCCCAATAAGTAAAAAAATATTTTTTAATTTCGTTTAATAAAAAGACAAGTAAAAGATTACAGTACGAAATTTAATAAGATATAATAAAAGGTACAGAAGGAAAAATAAATTAACAAAAATAATTGGTACCTAATGTAAAATAAGGAGATTAAAAATGCATTGATTTAGAAATTAAGATAAAAGACAGTTTGAAAAAAAATGTGTGTGCACTATGTACGCATATTTGAAGTGAAACTTCTTACTAACAGCTATTAAATTGAAGGATTTGAGGGATATATATTTTTTATGAATGCTTTTTATAAACTTCAAACTGAACAAACTTTTTATAAACTTCAACTTGAGTTAATATAAAAACATATACTATAGTTCAGTCATTGGGGATCAAAAAAGGGGCCTGCTTGGAAAAAAGTCCGGAAGTTTTGAAACTTTGCAGGTTTACAGGTTTTGGGGTCCCTAACTAAAATCCATAAAATGCACATCTCCAGACTTGCCGCCGGCGCCGCCATCTTGCCAAGATGGCGCCCAAAATCGGTATTTTGTGAATATTTCGAAAACTATGCGTTTTTCGCGAAAATTTGAGGAGAGCAAAATTAAAGAGAATAAAATTTCCTATAAAAAAGTTTTATGAAAAATTTCGCTGAAGTCAACCGTTTAGGCACAAAATCCCTGGAAATTTTATGTATACGAAAAAAAGAAAGAAAAATCTTTCGTTTTTTAGAATCGACGAATTATCCTTTATTTTGTTCATATTAATTCCTCTTTAATTGAAAATAGCAATAATTTATATAAGGTCTACATAAAAAGAATTCGATCAACTATCGGTGTCAAATACCCTACTGTGCGACGTTATGCCACGATCCACGATGGTTTTTGCAGTTTACAACACAGCTTTTTAAGATTTTAATGCCACTTTTTCACAATTATCACAGGTTTGAGTAAATAAAATTTAATTTAAACTCACAAGATAATAGCAATAATTGACTTGAGAATGGACGCTTTAAATACTTTTCGGTATTTTTTCAATGAGGGCGGATTAAATTTTGAAAGATTTTATAATTTTGAAGATTCTGACTTTGACAAGAGAAAATTATTTCTGATATTGTTTGGCGGTTGTTCTTAGCAACGGCTATAGCAGCGGCAGATCGCGTACAACGGTCGCGACCCAAAACAATTTACTAACTAATTAGAATTACTTTTTAGGACCATTTAAACTTATCATGCAGCCATTGTTTCTTAAAGTCAGGAACATTTAAAGAAAACATGAAAAACAAGACAACAAGTAATCGTGAATGTTTGTAAGCTATAAAAATATAAATATTGATTAGATTTGTTTATTTTTTATTGATCTGTTTTAATATTGGACCTGCAAATCTTCACTTGAGCTGTCTAACGAGTTTAACAGTTTATTAATAAAGTACTTTTCAATATTATTTCCATTGAAAAGAAGGAGCAAACGTAAAAGCAGAGAATAGGTACACTAAAAATGCATAAAAGATAGATTTTATAATAAAAGTATTGAAATTTAGAAAACGTCAACATTTGACATTTCCAGTATTTTACCAAACCGTTCCGTATCAAACCGATGTTTTTCAGGAAGCGCTCTTTACCGTAGTTTACCGGTCTGGTTCGCCTGGTTTTGCAACGGAATACTAGTCTTATTTTCTTTATCTATGTAAGTGTCAAAACGAATGACCATGACAGGAAATAAATAAATAAATGTAGCAAAATTTAATTTTTTTTATTTGTTTATTTTTTAATTACAAAACAAGACGTTTAATTTGGTATGCAATTTAGACAATATAATAAGCCGCAACCGCGTAACATAAAGCTTGTCTGATGGTGTCGTTCACGCTAGATAAATCCACATAAAATATTTGTCGTACGTCACGGCAACTTCCGAAGATAAAGTCAGAATTAACGTCAACGACTTCATAAAGCCAAACTCTGAAATTTAAGATCCCGTGTGTGCGCTCGATTTCGAGTGCGTCCCACGATGTCCGCCATTTTATAGGATCATTAAATTGATTTCCAAAACAAAGGATTTACTCTTTTATAGAGATATATAAATGCGATTTTTATGTTAGCGAACATCCTGAATGGTATTTGTTTTAATTTAAAGAGAAGATACATTATTCAACTGCGTTTTGGAAATAATACGTGTTTTATGTTAGAGGTTAGAGGTGGCATTGCCTCTTTGGGAGGAACTAGTTCCTTAGTTCTAGTTCCTCCAGGGGAATAGTTCTTTGAACTAGGTCTTTAGTTCACAGTAGTTCCCGACTAACATTGACACATCCCCGTTGCTTGCTAATGGGTTTCGTTGTCAGTCAGAACTATTCACACTATGATCTGTATAATTTTTATAATGTACGAAATATAACGACACGTGTAAATGTGTATGTTAAAAACATATTAGGTAAGTTTTATTGCAGATAAAAAAATATAAAAGAAACTCAAATCAGAGTTTAAAAACTATATCACAAATCAATTGGAGCAAATAATGCGAAAATTTTACGAAAAATTGCATTTTTCCTCACTTCAAGCTTTTTACTTTTGTCTAAAAATTCAGAATATCTACTTCGTTTTATAAGATATTTCTTAATTTTAGTGACCTAAAGTGAAATATTCCCATAAAATCTTCAAAGAACAAACTAAAAATCAAAAACAGCATCCACGACAATTTTCTGTGGTAATTATGTGCCACAGAAAATTGCCGAATCCATCGTCGTCGAATTGTATTTTTTCCTCATTTCAAGCTTTTTATTTTTGTCTAAAAATTCAGAATATCTACTTCGCGTTTTATAAGATATTTCTTAATTTTAGGGACCTAAAGTGAAACATACCCATAAAATATTCAAAGAACAAACTAAAAATCAAAAACCACATCCACGACAATTTTCTGTGGTAATTACGCCGGCTATGGCAATAGACAATGCCGAATCCATCTTCGTCGCCTTGTATATCTCGGATCTGGCGACTGAATAGATTTCCGTCAACTAGTCTTTTAATTAGTTCCTCTAGTTCTTATCAATCCTTTCGGTCTGGGACAGGTAACATACGGGTGGCACTCTCCACTCCCGCCTAGCATCGGGCTATGATCGCGCTGACCGATCCATACGTAAAATAGTCTTTTATTCAGGGTTGCCACAAGCTACACAATTGTGTATTTTGCTACACATTTTCTTCCATGATTGCACAGCTACACCACAATCGGTTGTGCTACACATCTTGAGAATTAACATATTTCTTATAAAAAATAATACCAGAACAGTAAATTAGCTGACAAAGCTGTTTTTTTGCTTTTGGGTTATCTAAGTTATATTAAAAGAGGCCACAACTGAACTTTAAATTTTGAACTGACAAATATCATTTTCCCGTCATCAGTGTTCAGGTGTTCAGTAAAATGTCAGAGTATGAACTGGGTCATGCATCATGACCGTCTATTGGTGAGTCAAAACGGTAAATAGACAGGATTGTTTAATTCTTTAAATAATACATAACACGTACTTTGGCCAAATTTCACTGCCTCAATTATGTCACTGTAGTTCAGTCACACTTTCTACTCTGTTGGCATACGTGAATAAGATCCAACTTATTTCACTTCCTCTCACATCAGCAAGGACTGTAGCGCTTCGGGATGAAATTTGGCCGATTAAACAGTCCTGAATTGTTTACAGTTTTTACACAGACTTTTTTAACCGGTCTAATTTGTCCATAAAATAAAATCGTTAGTTTCGCGACATGAATTTTGACGTCATTGCAATATTTGCTGGCATGAGAGGAAATGAAATGGGAAATGAATATATTGACGTATACAAACGAGTGGGTGAGACTCCATTCGTTTTACCACCATGTTTTAAAATTTGGCGAACGTACGTCTTTTTTTTAGTCTTATTAGATAGTTTACTATTATTGGTTATGGGTGGCTACACAATGCTACACATTTTTATGGTCAAGTTCTGCACAATCAAAAATTTTCTTGTGGCAACCCTGCTTTTATTTAGTTCCTCTAGGTCCGGATCCGATAACATACGGCTGGCACTGCCCACACTCCTGCCTAGCATTGCGCTGGCCGGTCTGTCGCTGTCGCATGTTATTATATATCGGTCACAGTCTCGATCGCGGAATAGGTCTGAGGAACTAGTTCCTTGAGAAACCGGGAACTAGTTCCTTTAATTCCGTGGTCGGAATATTTCATTGAAAGTAGTTCGTTCACGAATTACACACCTCTATTAGGGGTTGACAACCGTCCTCTATATATACCAGAGGATAGTCCTCTTTTCTCTCACGTTTTGAAGTCCTCTTTTTACACGCTAAAATCAAAATCTAAATAATAACCGTCTATCGTTGATAATCTGGGAACAACGTGTCTTTTGCTACAGTCACTCGTTTGTACCAAAAAGACATATTTACGAACAACAAATATCCTACGATCGAAAAAAAAACGGCGTCAAAAACGGCTGGGAATGACAATAGATAATATTTTTAGACAATATTTGTACCGTACCGTACTCTTCGTTATTTTTTAATGGTGCTTACTGCCAGTTGGCCTTAAGAAGATTGTAATTTATTTTTATATTGAGTACAGATGATTTTTAAACGATGTAGTTTAAAAATGGAGAAGACATTTTTTTTGGAAATAAGAATCATTTTTTGACCTTCCTATAATTAGTGTTTTTTTCTTCCCCTATGAGATGCGTGACCTTGCCGTTGATGTTGAAGCTCCTGGTCGGGTGCCAGGGGGAACGCCCTCTCGGGCAAGCGAATGACCTCACACATCACAGAGATCAGAACTGGCATCATCCAGCATCTGACGAGAATCACTCCCAATATCGGAGGACCTGGCGGAAAAAAAAGACTTCTGGCTTCGGTAGTTCATTCGGCCATACTCTACGCATCACCAATCTGGTACAGATCAATGTGCTTCAAACATTACGAAAACATGCTAGAAAGGATAAACAGAAAGTTAGTACTCAGAGTTGCATCAGCATACTGCATATGTCCAACAGTAGCGGTACTGTGTCTTGCTAAGATACCTTCGATCAAATAAATAAAAAAAAGGACTTCAATACTAAAATATACCAAACATATAAAACCGAAACTTCCTTCCGAAAAGAGACCAGGAGCATTGTACTAGAGCGATGGCAGACACGATGGGAAGCACATAGCGGGTAGACAAAGACTTTCATACCTAATATTAAAGATTGGATAAATTCTGCTGCTGAGCTGAGAAAAAGCCAGGATGAAGAGCCGTCCAACACCGGGAGACAAGCGGGGACGTGGACGTGGCACCAGCTTTGGCGGAATTTCATGTGGAAGGACATCGAGTTGGGAAGTTATCAACTCGAGGGGGGAGGGCCATGGCCAGGTCCTCACAATAGGAATTGACCTCAAATCCACGGAGGTAATAGAGAAAGAGTATAGTATATTTTTTCTCCTAATCTCCTTTCTTGGTCTTTTTTCAATGGCCTGGATATATAGGTATAAGGCACTACAATCTGTATGCTTGCTGTGCTTATGACTTGCTGCATGAATAATTTGCTGTGATATATTTATTTGATAATTTACTTTTAGTTTAAATATGAAACTTGAATTATAGAGCGGAATAAAGAAAAACGAAATATAGTATGCATGTTGGAGCACAATCAGGTTTAGAAAAAATCATGATTTAAAAATAAATGCAAATCCCAGATTTTTTTATTTATAAAAAAAAAAAAAAATTTTATTTAAATCAGATTTTTTGATTTTAATCGAAAACATTACTTAAATTGAATTTCCAAATAATTAGGACTTAATTCCAATTCAAGTCCAATCCTAAATGGCTAAATCTTCATAACTCTGCCCTATATAATGATAACATTAACAGTTCTTCCCACCAATATATTCCCCAAAAAAAGTAGCTCGCTTCAGATCAAAAGGATTTTTTTTTCAAATGTCACAAGAGTATTAATTTTTGGTCATTTCAACGCCTAGTATAAAAAATAAAGAACTTTTTATTTTTTTTAAAGCAACATAGTACAAAATATATTGTTAAACTGATATTAAGCGTCAATTTCAACGAGTGAACAAATTCGTTACTTCGATTACTTCTTACAAGTTACGTTTGGAATTGATTAAAAATTATTTCTAATGTTTGGAAAAATATACTATATTCTACTCGTAGTAATAATGTACTTTTGTGCCTCCCTGTTTACGCTAGTCCGTCAAACGTACAAAAATAAAATAGTATAATTTGTAATCCTTACACAATACACTACTGTTCGAAAATAGTCTTAAGTTGAGAATGAAATTAGTATTATCTATTGTCAAAGTGTAAAATACTTACTACAGGTCGAAATGTCGGTAGAATTTGGAAAGAACTAGAAGATAAATTGACGAAGGCAGAAGTTATCTTGATCAATATACAGCTGTTTCAAAAAGATATAAAATAGCATATTTTCTGACAACGATTTGAAGATATAGTCAACATCAAAAGAACCTTTTTCTGCACTAGAGGTTGCGAATGAAATGTATTCGAACAGCGTTTTTTTGTCACTGTACATAAATTTCAAAATAAATCCCATTTAGAAGTCTAATGGGTTCACGCGAAATTACTTCAAAAAAATCTGTCCAACATTTTAATTGATGAATAGATATGTAGTAGGTATATGTGTTATACAAATCATTTTTATATAGTTTTATAACATTTACAATTATTTTCGATTTATTAAAGTATTAAAACGTTACAATAGCAAATGTAACATTTTATTTAATGAATAGATATAGGATATATTTGTTATACCTACGTAGAAATATTTTTTATAGTTTTCTATGACACATTTTTATAACTTTACAGTTATTTTTAGATTTATTGTAAAGTATTTTAAAAAAAAAAGTTTGATTTTTTTATTTAAATCCCAATGATTAAAATTTAAAAAATCACTTGATTTAAATCTTTTGATCTAAATCATGCCAACCCTGACCACAATTAATAGAAAAGAAAAGAAAAAGATATTGAATACATTATTTAATAAATTTTAAAGAACATACTTTCATATTTTAGACTATACAGGCACTTCCTACGATGTTCTCTCTAGGTATCTCGGAAACTACTGAAGATAGAGAAGTCGGTTAAATGGAGAAAGAATTGCAGTTTTGTGAGGTTATAAATATGCGCTCTTCAGAATTTGGAAAAGTTCATGGCTTACTAGATATTATTTCGAAAAAAAAAACAATTTTGACTATTTTAAAAATTGTCCCTAATTCCATTATAAGCTATTTTAGACAAAAAGTTTTCAGATAAAAGTTGTAGATAATCACATCCTTAATGAGACAGAGTCCTCCGTTTTTTCTAAAGCCTGTCATTTTTGACATATGACTCCAACTTATGTTTTTTAAATGGAAACCATAGTTGGCCATGACTTCATAGAAAGCGCCATTTTTAAGCTTTTCAGCGATATAAGCTATAATATGTTTTTTTCGCAAAATTACTGAGTTATAGCCAAAATTTTTATAAATTTAAACAATTTCAATTTTAGTAGTTAGCCATGGAAACAAGCTTAGTCTCTTGCTCTCAGAAATGTGCAGTTGTCATTCCAAACTTTGTAAATTAAAATAAACAAAAATTGTAAATATGAATTTTCAAATTAAGAAAAGCGTGTAGGATTATTGGTTCAACTTTTCTTTTGGCAATACATTTTCGAGGATACGTTGATCGGTGAATGTTAAGTTTTTTAGAGAATGGTTTTCAAGATATTAGGTGCTAAATTTTAGTTATAGCTAATTCTTATCTTTCGTGGCTAATTTCACTTAGATTGCATGGTATTCCTTTATTCTGTTATGATTTATAACTTATAAAATCAGTCAGAATATATTATTAAACTGTTCTTCATAATTTACATTACACAAACTAAAAACTTGAAAAAAATAATATCACTACATACACTTTAAGTTTGAAAATTTTCAAAAATCCGCCATTGTTTTGAGATTGCATCTTTTAAAACTAAATTACTACTTATTCTCACAGAAGGACCGGTCGATCTTAATTAAACTTCACTCGTACCGCCACTTTGAGTGCCTCTAGTTCATATTAATTCATAAGTTTTTTGTAAACCTTATGGTTAACCATACCGCATAAAAAGTCTAAAATGGATATTAAAAAAAATATATATATATATATATATATATAGCAGAGTATATATATATATATATATATATATATATATATATATATATATATATATATATATATATATATACAGGTGTCCAATAAGTGCAAATATGTGGGTGTAGATCTCGATAAAAGAAACATATTTTCTCTTTATCGTTTTTCAATAAGTCCAAAATAACGGAGTTATTTTGAAAATTTCCAAAAAATGATTTTTGCTAAAATTTTGAGAATTTTTTTATTTTTTTAATTACTGTATTTTCTTCTTGTAAATTTAGTCTACTACCTATTTTGCCATATTATCAAGAAATTATGTTTTTAACTAAAACTAAAAAAAAATCCAAAAAATGTTTCAAAAAACTTTTGATTTTTCATTTTTTTTTTCGCGAAAAACCTCATAGGCGTGTTTCTAGGGTTGAACTATACTACCAGTTAAAATATTTGCACTTATTTCTGGGACACCCTGTATATATAAATGGCGATTGGACTTGTTTCCATGGCTAACTAAGTGAAATTGTTTAAAAATGATAAGAATTGGCTATAACTCAGTAATTTTTCTAAAAAATATTATAAAAAAAAAAAAAAATGCTTAAAAAATGGCGCTTTTTATGAAGTCATGGGCTAACTATGGTTCAACTATAGTTCAGGTGATCGAGGAGGTCCATGCTCTTCTCCTATCCCTGAGTTTGCATAATTATTATGATATAAATAATTTTAACATTTCTTTCATTTAGGGGGGTTTATAATGAAAGGCATGTTGGAACCACTCTCTTGATGCATGAGTATCTACATGCTTTTCTTCATTTGAAAAAATTCATATTTACAATTTTTGCTTATTTTAATTTACAAAGTTTGATGTGACAGTTTTGCATTTCTGAGAGCAACGGCGATTGGACTTGTTTCCATGGCTAACTATATGAAATTGTTTAAAAATGATAAGAATTGGCTATAACTCAGTAATTTTTCTAAAAAATATTATAAGTTTATATCGCTAAAAAAACTTAAAAAATGGCGCTTTTATGAAGTCATGGCCAACTATGGTTTCCATTTAAAAAAACATATGTTTGTATCACATGTCAAAAATGACAGGTTTAGAGAAAAGCGGAGGACACAATCTCGTTAAGGATGTGATTATCTACAACTTTATCTGAAAACTTTTTCTCTAAATAGATTATATTGAATCAGGAAATTTTTAAAATAGCCGAAATTTGTTTTTTCGAAATATCTAGTAAGCCAAAGTTCAAAAATCTGAAAGGCGCATACCTATTTATGACCCCACAAACTGCAATTCTTTTCCCATTTAACCGACTCTATCTCCAGTAGTTTCCGAGATACCCATAGAGAACATCGTAGGAAACCCATCCTGTATATTTAATTCTCGTTTAAATTACACACAATCCATTTCCGATAAACACAATATCAAGAATTTTATCGCTTTATTGCAATTTCTAGCGTACAATTCCAGATTCGCATGAATAATTTTGAGACGCGTCCACGATATGCAATACCATTACATGACAAAATTATGTTTAACTGTGTACAGAACATAAATTATGTTTGGAACGCATAATTCTGATGAGATATTACCAAATACAGCATTTGACACATGGTTGAAAAGTCTGCCATAACATATTTTAATTTATATTTGGAATGAAAAAAATAAATAACAGTTTATCGATAAATTTAATTAAATTAGCACAGAAGTATTTACTTATTGATTATACATTACACGTATTTACGTGGTCTACAAATAAAATTGATATAACAATTTTATTTGTAGGTCGAATAAACTCGTATCAATAAAATATAAAATTAATAAAAAATAGAATCAAAATCCATGACAAAAATTATGTTTGGAACGTATAATATTGACGAGATATTACCGAATACATTATTTGACACAAATCTGCCATAATATAAATATTTATATTTTGGAATAAAAAAAATAAGTAAATTTAATTAAATTAAATTAGCACAGACGTATGTAGGTATTAGTACCTATATTATTTACATCACGTATTTACTTATCACGGTTATATGTAGAATGAGTCGGAGGGGGATTAAATATTGCGACATTAAAAATCTATCATAGTTCTATAAAATTGATAGGTATAAATTTTTTTTTTAAATTAAACTCATATCAATACAAAACTGGATCAGAATTAAATATACAAGGTGTACAAATATTCCGTGGACATAGAACTACTACGTATTTTTTTATTTATTTACCTCTGTACAAAACTGCTTCGTTTGTCAGCTTAGAGGGCATCAAACTTTAAAAAAATAAAACACATTTTTCTCAGATATTTTAAGAACCGTTATTCCGATTTGAATGAGATTTTGGGTGTCTATTTATTGCTAAGTGCTTTTTGGCTTAATTAATAACTTGGCTAACATTTGGCTTTCAAAAGTCCAGAAAAAGTACCGGAAGGATGAAAACTACCTTACCCCTACATAACTTTTGGTATAAATATTTTCCAACTCCACTGACAACAGATTTTCTTTTCGTAACATACTAGAGGGACCTAATATTTAGTACATTTTCTATATATATAAAGCGGGGTCCTACAGCTTCTGCCGCATCCCGCATTTCGACCTCCATATTGCTCGATTTTGCCATTCTTCCTGGTTAATAGCTCTGTCTCTCATGTACTGGTCTACTCCATCTAACCACGTAGTTGTATATGTATCCTCTTTTCCTTCTGCTTTGGGACGATACTCCATTGCCCTTTTTGGCCATCTTTCCCATCCCACTCTTTTTACGTGCCCATACCATAGTAGCTGTCTCGATTCGATGTTGTCGGTGCTGGTATATATTCGCCTTGTTCTTTGCCTGATCTCCTCATTTCTAATATGTTCCATCCTTGATATGTGACATGCTCTTCTAAGAAAGTCCATCTCCACTGACTCGACCATCCTTCTTTCTTTTGCTGTAAATTGCTAGCATTCGGCACCGTATGTTAAAATTGGATCTACGATTGCTTTGTAAATCCTTATCTTTGTTTGGATGGATGTTTTATTTGACCACAGGAGAGGGGTTTAAAAGACCGATTACTTTCTTACCTTGTTGAACTCAACTATGTATATCTTTCTTGAAGTTCCCTTCTTCAGATATAATACTTCCTAATTATTTATATTCGCTACATCTTTTTAATTTCATGTATGTGTAGTTCAGGATCTTCAGTTTGTTCTTCTCCTACTCTCAGGTATTCGGTTTTTGTGAGGTTGATATTGAGTCCCCATCTGTCGTATTCTTCCTCAAGTTTCCTCAACATATAGTCGGCATCCTCCTCACAACCTGCAACAATAACTTGGTCGTCTACAAAGAACAAGGTCGATAGACAGTGGTTGTCAATCTCTAATCCCATAGCTCTACTCTTCCTTCTCCAGTTTTTCAATGCCTCCTGGAGATATATTTTAAATAAGGTAGGTGATAAACTGCACCCTGTCTGAGTCCTTTTGATGTCAGGAAGGATTCCGATAAGAACTTCCCCTGTCTGATAATACTTTTTGATTTTGTAATATATTCCAGATTGTATTGATATATGTTTTACTCACATTTGCCTCAACCAAGATTTCAAATAGTTTCTTCAAAGGCACCGTGTTATAGGCTTTCTCTAAATCTATAAATGCGTGTCCAAATTTCGAGCTCTCCTTTTTTCAATTATTTGTTGTAACACAAATATGTTGTCTATACAAGAACGCCCAGCGCGGAAACCACCTTGTTCTTCTATTTCTTCAAAGCTCTCTTCTACTCTCTCTCTTTTAATATCCTGCCATACAACCTTCCCATTGAGCTTGTCAAACTAATGCCTCTGTAGTTGCTAGATCTTTTTTGTCTCCCTTCTTAAAGATAGAGCTGATGTACGCCAGGTTCCAGTCTTCAGGAATGTTTTCGTTTTTTATCAGGCATCTGTTGAATACATCAGCTAGTATTTCCAATAATATATCGGGTCCCTGCTTTATTAGCTCAATGAAAATGTTTCCCGGCCCCGCAGCTTTTCCATTTTTTGATTTCTTCAATGCTTTCTTTATCTCGTTTACACTTATTTCATTTACATCTATATCTTTTGCGTTTTTCAAATCTGGCACTTCTAGTTTGAATTCTGTCCTATTTTCTGTCAGTAACTGTTTGTAATGGTCTTCCCACTTTTCCATGCTTAAGTTCTAGTTTACTGTTTTGCTCTTCTAAGGTTCCTTATTGTCTTCCACGCTTCTGACACTCTTGTACCTCCCATATATCTTTCCACTCTCTCACATTTGGTTTCCCACATTTTGTTTTTGCTTTTAGCTACTTCGCGTTTAACCATTCTATTTAATCTTGTATATTCTTCTCTGTCGTGGTCGCTGTGGGTACTAAGCCATTTCTGGTAGGATCGCTTTTTTTCTTCTATAAGTTTTCTAAGTTTTCAGACCACCATTCTGGTTTTCCGTCGTTTGCTTATCTTGTTGCCATAACGCTTCTTCAGCTGCTTCGTGAATGCATTGCTTTGTTTGTTCATACAACGTTTCAGCGTTTACGTTGTCCCTTCTTATATATGCTAGTTTATTGGCTAGTTTTAGTTTGTACAGAAATCGTGTCGACTCTTGCATAAAACTTTCTAAATTGTATTTTTTTGTTTCTACTTGTACGTATCTGTCGTGTATAGTTCTATCTACTACAGTGTACATCTTTCTGTACTCTACTATTGTTTTTGATACCACCAAATGATGGTCCGATCCACATTCTGCTCCACGGTAAGCCCTTACGTCAATGGTTTTTAGTTTTGAGTTTTGTCGCTGTATCAGATAGTCAATTATGGAGTTGGCGAGTTGGTTGAGTCCACGTAAACTTATGAATGTCTCTGAGGGAAGAAGCCGTTCATAATTTTTAAATTTAGGCTTTCGCACATGCCTCTTAGCCTGAGACCATTGTCGTTGGTTGACCTCTCTCCGTACTGCCCCACCACTGGGCTATTGGTTTCTGTTCCCGTTCTTGAGTTGAAGTCTCCCGGTAAGAATAGTTCTTTATCGTGTTTAACGTCGGATATTATGTGCGTTAGTTTATTGAAAAACATATCTTTTGTTAAAGGATCCGCATCGTCGCTAGGGGCATATACTACTATTATTATCATTTGTCGGTGGTTTTTGTGTATTTCGACTTATAATTTGTTCGTCTATTTCGTCCCAGCTTTTTATGTTTTTTTGGCTTTGTGTATAGCTACCGAAACGCCTCTTTTTGCCCTAGTTTCCTTGTTTACACCACTAAATATGTGGATGTACTCTCCCACGGTCTCCGTTCCTTTGCCTTTCTTTTTGGTCTCCGTTAGCACACAAATGTCGATCTTCTTTATTTATTTATTTCACTAAACACTTCTTGTTGTTTGGTCCTTATACCTTGCATATTCCACGTGGCTAGTTTCAAAGTCCTTTTCCATAGCGTTTGTCGTCTTCGATTTGATCCGTCCTGGTTCCGAGGCTTTTGGTCGAAATTTTTAGCAAGGTAATAATTTTCCGGATGACAGGGTACTAGCCCGTCGCTCGAACCCCCAACCTGGAGGACCAGAGGTCTTTTTGTCGGGATACCCAGCCTTCGCCGAGGGGTTCCAGTTTTGTGGCGCCGGAGATTCGCCATCGCCCTATTCCTGTTAGCTGTATAACAGCCATCCATTGACTGCCATACATTTCCAGTGGTCACGCGGTTCTCATGAACCTTCGGGGACGTAGGAAATAAGACTTACTGGCAGAGCTTTTAGATTCAGTGGACATTTCTCAAGATTTGTGTGGCCTACCCAACTCGGCATTGGGCAGACCCCTCGAGATCCTTCACCAGCATTCGACCACCAGTACATTTTCTGTCTCTTGTAAAAAAACGCCACATCGCATAGTTTTCTATATGATATCTCGTGAGTAAGAGTCGATTAAGACACTTAACAAGTGCATTGACCATGATGTCCAGATTAGCCCTGGCAGCAAAAAGGAGACGTTAACTGAAATATTTTTTAGTTAACGCACGTTTAGTCGCACGTCGTTGTCGCATGTCGCAGTGTCGGAAAGTAAAACATTCTACCTTTATTGGACAACGGCACGATACAGAGTTTCGAACCACCCGTCCATCCACTAGTATCGCCTTACGTCGCTTAACTTCGGTGTTCTAATGAGAACCGGTGTGGTGTTTTGACGTAGCTGGGCCGTTGCCCCAATTTTTTGGCTAGTGGCAATTAAACAATATGGATATTTTTGCAATGACTAAAGAATATATGAACATGTAACGCCCCTATAAGCTGCAGCAAAATTTGACATTAGACGCCATTTTTTTGATGGCGACGAATGAGTCATCAGCGACGATTTTTAGAAGCGATTTTTAATAGTTTGTGTATAGTGAACTTTGTATAAACTTTATTACAATGGCGATTAGTTGTTCAGCTTTCATGTGTAAAAGCCGCAGCGATAAAAAACAGCCAGGAGTTACGTTTCATAGGAAGAAAAACAGTCCGCTCCACCTTTTAGCGTTTTTATTAAATTCGATAATTATTTTTCTGATATGTACTTGGCGTACTACTATAAGTCGATACTAGTTTTGTACCTTTTTAACATTTTAATACGTTTTATTCGTAATTAATTAGTATGATACCACCGTATACACCATAGGCGTAGTTAAAACAATTACCAAAAAATATAAATATATCTTCAAACAGCCAAGGTAAGAAAAATATGTGCCACGGCACTGTTTGGTGACATCGTAACAATTTGCTCTCGGGTGTATTTGTCCTTGAATTCTTTAGTCATTGTTTTTTTGTACGGCGTAGTGACGTCACAGGTGATATGCGCGAACTGAACGAAATTGGAGCCGCTATCGATCACACTTTGTTTTCTTTGTATCATGGTTTTCATTCTTCCCGTACTTCTTCATGAATTTTTGTGAAAGTCAAATGTCAGAGCAGTTAGCAAAACATAGACACTCGAAATCTAATTCAAGTCGGAATAAATAAAATATCTGAAAAATGTATTTATTATTTTAATGTTTGATGCCCTTTGTATGTTAGATACAAACGAATCACTTTTGTATAGAGGTGAATTGTGTCCAATGAACTTATTTTGATTCCAAAAATACGTAGTTGTTCTATGTCTATGGAATATTGGGACACCCTGTATAATACAAATTTTATTGAATCAAAATTTAGCAGTCTAGACTTTTGGCTTTGCACAAAGTGGACAGTATTTATATTCAAAGGAAAATATGAAGTATGGTAGAAGTAGAACGTACTGAAAAACTTACCCACTGTAGCTACAAAATTTTGTACATCTGAAACAAAAAACAATTGATTAGTACTCTATTAGTTAGTTGCTACTACTGTAGTATAGTATATATTATATAGTACGGTTAGAAAGATTATTTATTTAAACTGAACAATGATTTTCGACACATACATTTTATATTTTTTTGTTGTCGAGTGTTATTCTAGTGTTTTCCTTATTTAAGTGTATTTATGTGTGTTTTATATTAAGTCTTAAGTTTTGTTTTTTTACTATTTTCACAATGTTCCATGCCTGCGGGCTCTCGTAACTTTTGTTAATCGGAACAAATAAATGAATATCTATGTATTTTTATTTTTTATGTATTAAAAATATCAATATAATTAAATAATATGTAAATTGATTTAATACTACCACAGGTAACATAGTACATGTTATCTAAGATACTAGTGCATTGGCGAAACTACAGTGGTATATTTGGGCACCCCCCAGAGAATTCTTGGATTATGACTCTTGGCTACGTATTAATTTTTATTTGCTTGTGATGTAGTAAAAATGACGTTTTCTAGTTTTGTTTAGTTAATATTATTTTGTACACTTTCCAAGTTAATATTATTTTACACTTTCCAACAAAAGATATGAAATAGAAAGAGATTACATTAGGAATGTAGCTGAATGTAATGGACATTCTCCTTCACTAGTTGATAAATTAATTAGAAAACGTAGGTATAGGTTAATGATTTCTGAAAATTCGACTTTTTAAGTGGAGAAAGATACGTCTAAATATTTTTCGATACCGTTTGATAGAGAGTTATCCCGTCGTCTAAAAGGAATTTTTAAGAATGTCAATTATAAACCTGTGTATAGTGCTAATAATAAATTACTGGAAAGGTCGGGTATTTATGAAATTTCTTGTAAAGATTGTAATCAGAAATATGTTGGACAAACTAGAAGATCAATATTAACTAGATTTAAAGAACATTTAGCTCAGATGAGATACGGCAGACCGGATAAATCTTACGTTGCCGAACATATTGTTGATAAAGAACATTGTATAGATCTTAATAATTTAAAATTAATTAAACAAGTCTCAAACTACAGGCAATTAGAAGCATATGAAAGCATCAGAATTAATAAATGTAAAGATAGTATGAACAGAGTCAACGGTCCAATTCCTTCAAGTTCTTTATTCCTACTACTCTAGTGGCGGAAATCTAACTGTTACGCTCAGTGGGCTCTGACTCGGTTGGCTAGATTTTGCCACGCCCACTCGGTGCCCACTGAGCGAGTATATAAACGCTCAACTTTCAGATTTTACTTTAGTTCATAATCATCTGCTGATGATGCTAACATGGTTAGCGAAACGCGCGTCCAGTGTAAAAGTAAAAGTGTTTTGGTGTATTGTTGTGATTTAGTGTTTTTATTTTGTTATTTTGTGGTGTTCAAAAAAGTATTAATTTTTATTTTTTTAGAAAATTTGTAGGTATTTAAATAATCTACGGCAACACGGTTTGATAACCAAGTCTATGAAATTTATTGAGAGAAATAATTCATGTAAACGTTTTATTCAAAAAATGTGTTTTTTAAAATTATCTTTCATTTTTAAAAACATAAAAGGAGTAGGCCCCTCTGGGCTCAACACCAGCCCCCCACCCCCCCTGGATGATTTGCTAGTCACTAGTGTACAACTTATTATTCGAACATCTATGCAGTTATCCAACCAACTTTATTTTTTAAATTACAAAAGCATGAAAAAATGACAAATATTTGAATTTATGTGAATAGATAAGTATGGTCGCAAAAAACCGAGGTCCAGTTGGCTTAAAAATGACAATTGAATAGGTTCCCCATGTAATTTTACAAACACAATGACAGCGAAATACATTTCATAGTCATCGCTTACTGCTAACGCCGCCTTTGACAACTTTTGACATTTTCGCTTAAAAATAGTTTTTTAAATTTCAACCTAGAATATGTCACGCCAATTTGACTCGAAATACCAAATATGTGGAACCAAATTATTCGTAAAAAATTGGCGCCGGGAGGCACGTATAGCCGCCCATATTAAAATATGTTAATAAAAAGTTGGTAGGCACTTCTTTTAGTTTCAAAGTAAAGGAATTTTTCCAATTTTTTTTATGTCAAAAACTGCGACTTTAGATGATTTTGATGTTATTACAAATTTTGTTGCAAATATTATTCCTAATCTTAAATTGAAAACCGCATTTCGCTAGCTACTGTAATTTTGAAGTTATGTTTTTTTTTAAATTTTTAACCCCCTCTCATACCCCCTCCCATACCCCCTTACCAACCCCCCCCCATCACCAAAAAAACTAATGGCCAAATTCTCGGGTGCCACAGTATTTTTGTGCCAAATTTGGTTAAC
The DNA here is from genome assembly GCF_002938485.1 of Sitophilus oryzae. Classification (NCBI taxonomy): domain Eukaryota; kingdom Metazoa; phylum Arthropoda; class Insecta; order Coleoptera; family Curculionidae; genus Sitophilus; species Sitophilus oryzae. Next base: position 1,767,427 of record NW_022145960.1, on the reverse strand, counting down.
ATCGGTTTAGCGGTTTTTGAGTTATCGTGTTACAGACGCACAGACAGACAGACAGACACCATGAAAATATTTTGTATATTGTATATTTGTTTTTTGTATATTTTGCATATTGTGTATATTTGTTATATTGTATTATTTTGCCGATCTTAATAGCCTACCATACCTGTTGCTTGGAAAAATGGTTCTTTCAAATATGCTAATGAGCCACCCTCGTTCAATTTGAAAAAATTGAATTACGATTAAAAATACCATTTGGGTATCTTCTAACCATACATACATCATATATACATACTGCCATTACTCGCTGACGAGTATTTGACACGCATCAGAAGACGGTCACGCAAGGCGTTTTCATTCATGAGCTTTTCTGTGACTGAAAACAACGGTGATACGTGACAATACGTGATGTTATCTGTCTACCGCACTCCGGACATTCAAAAATATCATTGCTTTGTTGCCTCTTTACTTTTTGGTTGTCGCTGTTAACTGAGTTAACAATTCTTCTCCATTCCGTTCTATTGTGAGCTGCTTCTTCCCACTCATTCTGCATGTTAATCCCCTTTAAGTTTTCGTGGAAAATATCCTTGTACCTTTTGAGATGTCCACCCGGCCTCCTCTTACCGTCTACAAGCTCACCGTAAAGCTGAGATTTTGGTATGCAGTTTTCTTGCATTCTGCATACGTGATCAGCCCATCTTAAGCGCGATTTTGTAATATTCTAATCGGTCGGCCAGGCAAAAACACGAAAATCATTAAATGATCAAATATATTTTTCCAAGGCTTGTTGATTAAAATTAATGAAACAGCGTTTAGATCGAAATTTAAAATGCTACTTTTTAACTAAAATGTTTGACATAAAGTTAAAACTTGACATATGAAATGTCAAAAAAAAATAACTTGACATATAAAACTAAAATAACTTGACATATGAAATGTCATTCTATTCAGAACGTCATTTTCTAAAAAAAATACCGAATGTGCTATTTAAAAATCAAATTTGGTAGTAATTTCCGGTGAAACAGAAAGTAGCGAGACTAATTGAACAAAATTTCGTTTTTTTTTTATTTGAAAGAAATGAAAAAAATTATAGGGGTGAGTCATTTTGAAAAACACCCGGTAGGTAGATCTGAATTTTTTTTGACATTATTCTTTGTCTAAGAGATATTCACGACTGCTCCTTTTAAAACTATCCCCTATATGTATATCTCTTGGTGATCATACAGTATTACTAAATAATTTTTAATCTTTTTTTAATATCTCTTTTAATGAAAATCGGATAAAATTAGTTTTGAGTTTTAAGAGTCTCGTTTATATGACCAATCCCAGGTACGGGGGCTATATTCAGCTCATCGATTTTTACATAAAGAATTAATATTAGGGAGAAAATTGACTATTTATCATATTAATGGAGAATTTATTCAGTTTTTCTAAAAACCACTGGACGTAAATAATTTTAATAACTTTAATAAGTCTGCCCTGCAGTTTTATTTAAAAATCGAAAACTGAACCCGCTGTAATAAATAAATAAAAGTTTATTGCTTGAATTTATAGGTTTTTAAAATTATATTTATTATATTATCAAGGATAAGTTTATTGCATGGTATAACGAAAAAGTTGCCCATAAGTATTTAAAAATTAATATATTGTAAAACACCTGCTTTAAGCCCTTATGGGATACAAACCTCGGAATTCATTTACTGTGAACGAATTTTTATAAAACTTTTTGCATTGTATTGTTAATAATATATATTACAAAGTTTACTTATTTAAATTCGTTGCTTTCACTTTAGTATTTAAATAAACACACATATACAAATGCATACATACAAGATGGCGTCGTATTCCGGAAAAGCTCTGTATCAATATTCCTATTTGAGATTTTCACTCCAAACCTTTTACAAAATATATGTTTAGTAGTTTTGGTAGTTCACATTTCAAAAATATTTTTATAGATATACAGGGTGAGTCAAATATATATCATTTATTTATCCGAGTTCACCGAATTTGACCATAGAGTGTACTAAATGGTCTTTGAATTATGAGCACGTCCATGGAGGACGTCAATCTAGATGTCCAGGAATCTTCGTATGAGAACTTCTAATCGAGACGATCGACTCATTGTAAGTTTATCGCTAAGAAACCGCCGTTTGCCAGCTTTTCAAATTGATAATGAATTGCACTTAAGGACCGTACATATAAGCTAACGAACTACAAGAAGAAGATTAAATGAAGCAAATCTTATGTCAAGAAGGCCTGCTTCAGGACCAGAACTTACTAGATGTGTTGACTAGGCCCAAAAGCAAAGGCATGGTCTTAATGTAAAAATTACGAAAAAATGTTAGTGCCTTCTTTACAACCGAATATTTCCAACAAAAATAAAGCTAATGAGATGAACCAAAATACAAATCATCGAGAAAGGATGTATCTAGATGATAAAATGATTTTTAAATTTCTTGCTTTTTTAACATATTTCACAGGGCGTTTCAAACGCTCACCAAAATATCAACATTTTGTTTTCCCTCGTATAATTCACAGATGGGGAGTTTAATTTTTAATTTGGAAAAAGATACTAAAAAGTCAAATAATTTGGCAACACACTGCTTAAGAAATCATCAAAATCGGCTTATTAAAATAAAATATATTAACCTTTAAAATACATCAAAGTTTTTAGGTGCCCATTTTTCGTGCCGGTGAATGTATTTCAAAAACTATACATTTTAATCATATACTTTTCTAATGAAACTAACCTTTATTTTTTTACTCGAATCCAAAAATCAATTAATATATAGGGTGATACATTACAAAAAACATATCTTTGTAGTAACTTTCTGTAGTTTGTAACTTTTTTGGGCGACACCCCGTAGAACTTTACATAATTTTAGAAAATGCTTTACATTGACTTACATAAGCTCACAAAATTTCACTTCCATACAAATTTTTGTTCTCCTTGCAAAAACCGCGTTGTATATGACGCGCCACCCTGTATAATTCGATTTCAATCAACATTTCAATGATTAGAATATAAGCAGAATAGGTATAGCGTATTAATTAGATTTATTTAATTCAATAAATTTACTTAGAAAAAGAATTAAAAAAATCAAAATATTAAGAAGGAAATAATTAAGAATTTACTAAAATTACTAAAATAAAAAATTAAAAGCAACGAAAAAAAAATGGGTAAACATTTTAGTATTATATCTATAAAACACAATACAGAAGGTTTCACATTAATATATTCACAGTATGTAATTGAATTCCGAGGTAAAAGTCTCTGGGCACTCCACTAAATCATAAACTTTCAAATTTTCCAGTATAATTATATTTTCAGTTAATCACAACACACACAAACAATCACAACACAAACACGCAAAAAATATTTTCAACTTTTATTTTTAATACAATAAAAATTATTTTTTCGAAATTTCGGAGAAACGTTAAGGTCTAGAAAAAAGTTCAAATATATGTTGTAGAGCGTCAAATTTTAAATAAAAAGTGTCTATACTTTTTTTTTGCTCAAATCAAAATTAACCGAGATAGGGTGGCTAGAAGCTAGGGGACAGATTTTATTGAAACATTTGTTTCAAAGTCTTTACCGTTTCTCGGAAATTTGAAAAAAAACTTTTATTTTTCACCCCTTCTTCGGGTGAATTTTAAAAAAGCTTAATTGAAATTTATAATTTTCCAAACAAATTGAATAAAAATGTTAAATATATGAATTTTTCAGCAACTTATATTTTTTTTTAATTTCTACTATCATCCCCTAGCTTCTAGCCACCATATCTCTGTTAATTTTAATTTGAGGAAAAGTTTAGAGATTATTTCTATGTAAAATTTGACGCTCTAGAACTTTTATTTGAACTTTTTTTTTCTAGTTCTTACCGTTTCTGCGAAATTTCGAAAACTAATTTTATTTCTTTATTTCATCCCTTCTGGGGGTCGAATTTAAAAAAATCTTTCACAATTCGTTTTTAGATCTTCCAAAATAACTTATATCAAAAATTCAAGTTCAAATAAAAAATTAAGCCAGCAAATCAGTCAAAGTTAGTGATGATGTGATGTTAATATACAGGGTGATTCTTAAATAAGTGCAAATATTTTTAGGTGTAGTATATTTCTACTCCAGAAATATATCTATAAGAGGTTTTTTTGGCGAAATAATTTACAAGAAAGAAAACCCGGAAAAGATACAGTGGTTCTCACAATTTAAGCAATTTTATTTTAATTTCAAATTAATATAATACCTCGGATATATATAACGGTAACGAGAAAATTTGTTTCTTTTATCGAGATCTACCTTGTATATGTATTTCTATATCAGGAACACGCCTATGAGCTTTTTTCACGAAAAAAATTGAAAATTATATTTCGAGTTTCGAGATATAAGACTCACCTAGTATAATATAATCAATTGTACCAAATTAGTCAATTTTACAAATTTGATGGGTTATGATAAACTGGCATTGAACTCTTAATTCTTAAGATGTGACTGAATCATGTAATATTTCATTAATGTCAAGATTATATAGTTTGCGAATTTCATCTGAAATGTATATTACCGAAATAAACAATATCAATAATGGTCAATAATCTAATAAATAAGTTTATATCATTAATTTGTTAATCATTATATTGTAAATATCCACATACTATAATATTCAAAACCAAGAATCACTTTCACATGTGCAGTGATGCAAGCTATACTGTTATTTACAACTATACAACAATTATTGTTTGTTAAAAATAAAATGCTTAGCTATAATAATAAGTTACTGAATCGTTTGTATTTTTCTAAACTATCGCTTTGAAAATAAAAAAAAATATGATAGAAGTCCTTACATTACATATTTTAATCGGTATATACAATTATAAATAAAAAAAATCAGCAGCACATGTGCAATTGCTACAGTTTTTAACCATCATAAAATTGTTAACTAAACTACAAATAAAGCAATTAAGTGTCAAAAAGATCTAAATAATTTTTTTATCCAAAATCTATTCAGCATTTGTAATAAAATATTCAAGGATTTAGGGTGTTCAGAACAACTGCCCAAATTCTAAATTCGAAGAATTTAAAAAAACACAACTTTAGTTTAAAAATATGTTTGAATTGCCCTGTATGTTGACAGAAATATTTTCAAAATATGCGTTACCATTGCCCCCACATTACGTAAAAAAATTTAAATAAAAATCACCACCAAAAAAACTAATATAGAGCTTTTTTGATAACCTGGTTTACCCTGTATAAAAATAGAAACGTTCACATTCATAACTTATTAATATACTAATTTTGGCTTTAAATCTACATTATTTATTTAAATTAATTTATTAAGTAACACAATTAAGTATGTACAATAACCTAATAATATTTGGATGGAAATTATAAATTATAATAATTGTATACTCATTTACAAAGATTTAAATAGCTTTTTTTATAAACAAATGAGCTAGCAATATTATTGTTCTTAGCATCTGCACATTTTGTAAATTTGTTGTTTTAAAAAAAAATCTAAAATGTCAAGATTCCATGGGTCTATTAGTATATTGATTAATAAAGTCTAGATTATAAGAAAATGCATTCTCTACGAGACTTAGAAGAGATAGGTAAGAAATAGTATATCATTTGATAGATAATTCAATATTACCATCTGATGCTTGCAAAATATACAAAATGTTCCATTTGAGTTAAACAAGTTATTGCAGCAAAATAAAACACTAAATCACCACAATACACCAAAACACTTCTACTTTTACACTGGACGCGCGTTTTGCTAACCATGTTAGCATTATCAGCAGATGATCAAGACTAAAGTTCTTGATCATCTGATTTGATTTCTTGATCACAAAACCGACTTCAGTCTTACACATCTGCTGATGATGCTAACATGGTTAGCGAAACGCGCGTCCAGTGTACAAGTAAAAGTGTTTTGGTGTATTGTGGTGATTTAGTGTTTTATTTTGCTATGTAAAATTAAAGGTTCCAACCCCAAACTGTATAAGTTATTGCAGTTTAAAGCTAGAAATTACTTACAACAAATTTTTAGATACTCTGTTTCAGGGGCGGATTTACCCATACGCTACGTACGCTGCAGCGTAGGGCCCCGCAATTCCTGAGGGCCCTGCAGGGGCCCTACTTTTCATGAATTTATTTTATATATCATATTTATATAAATAAAAAACTTTTTTACACTTTTTTTAGAAAAAATAATTAAAAAACACCTAGTTTGGTTGTGAGATATGAGCAGTTAAGGGTTAAACTAAAAACCTCACCAAGTAATCCAATTAAAAAATAAAACCAAAATCAACAGGTCGGCTTTTTTGATACAAAGAGACCGCCTATAAATAAATATTTTCAATAAAAATTACTTAAATCTAAATTCTAAGAATATAGTAGCGAAAATAGAAAATAGCCACAATATAATTAAGTCGGCAAATAATTTTCAGAGGGCCTATTGTCAACGCTACATCGGACGGCCGCAATCAAAACCATTTATTAGTGCAATATTATAGTAGCGTACCTTAAAATAAGTAAAATATAAATATTAAAGGACAGGCATACGACAATGCAGCCAATGAGTGGCCGTTATAATGGAGTTCAGACTCGTTTTAAAGGTAATAAATAAATTTGCAGATTTTATACCTTGTTCGGCACATTCACTAAATCTGGTGGGGGTTGAAGCTGTAAAATTAATTCCAGGAGTCGTTGACTATTTTGGTATTATCCAATCCCTTTATATATTTTTCTCTGCGTCACCCCGTAGATGGAATATTGTATCAACTATAGCTAAGCTGAAATACAGTCTTAAATCTTTAAGTGTAACAAGATGGTGTGCTCATTATGAGGCTGTTAGAGCACTTAAACTTGAACATGAAGATATTTAAAAAACATTAGAGCATATTTACTTGGATGAAACAGAAAAAACTGATTGCAGAAATGAAGCCAAAAACTTATAAAAAAAAATGATTAAATGAGAATTTCCCATGTTAACATTAATTTGGGAACAGGTTCTAGAGCGCTTTAATAAGGTATCTACTACCATCTACTAGATACCATTTATTAAATTCTTTAGAGCAGTTTTAACAAGATATTAGAAATAAATCTGAGCTAGAAACTAGTAACTGATAAATTAGAAGCAAATGCAAAAGAATTAAGCAAAGATGTTGAAAAAGAATTTGCTGAATCTTACAAACGAAAAAGAAAAATATTGCTAGCCAATAGGGAAACTCAGACCCCTATCTTTATTGGAAAAGCAAAATTTAGAGTTGAAATTATCAACAGGCTCTTAGATTTTTTAATAACCGACTTACACCGTCGAAGTTCTGTCTATGCAGAAATGACAATTAAGTTTAAATGTTTATTCGATATAGGAGATATTTCAAAAGACGATACTGATGATAAAAAAACTTATAGAATATTACCATGATGATCTTGAAGACGAACTCGAAACCATTCAGTTTAAACAATATTTAAAAATATCGAAACCTGAAGCCACTTCAAATTGTTTAACAATGTTAAACATCATTTATAGTAAGGAAATGATAGATGTTTTCCCCAATTTATACACCGCACTTAAAATATTTTTAACGCTTCCCGTAACAAGTTGCGAAGCGGCGGTTCCTTCCCGAAATTAACAATAATAAAAAATAAATATAGGACTACAATGACAGAAAAAAGATTACAATAGTTGTAATACTTTCAATAGAAAGTGATTTGACAGAAAAAATAAATTACGATGATGTGATACGGCAATTTGCCGATATAAAAATTAGAAACAAGAGTTTGTTTTAGTGATTTTTTTTTTTTTCTAATTTCATTTTTATACGTTCGGTATGTTATTTGTTATATTTGTTGGTATGTTACACACATTATTAGTAACTTATATTTTTGTAGTTTTAAAACTCAATCATTTGTTAGAAAAAATGTTTTGTTTGTCCAATATATTTATATTTTATTTTCTTTATTTGTTATAATACTTCTTCTTACTGTATGTATTTTATTTTGCTTTTCAAAATAAAATTAGCAGTTACAAAGGGTGTTAAAGTTTAATATTATTAGATATGTTTTTTAATAACTCGACATAAGGCGTAGGGGCCCCAAAAATTATGTAGCTTAGGGCCCCATAAATTGTAAATCCGCCACTGCTCTGTTTAATGTAGTATTATTTTTATTCTCGCAACATAAAATTTAGTAAATATAAAAATTTCAGTACATTATTTGGTTTTAAACACATAAATACGACTAGAGAAATAAGGCATTAAAATTATTGTTACTGCATTTTCACAAAATTGTGAATATTTCAAAAACGGTAAGATTTAAGTGAGGTAAACCTTAATTAAATTTACTTTCAGTTTAATCGTAGAAACTAAAAATGTAATAACCAAGTGTTCCATTTAAGAAATACAGCTTTGAGATGTTATTTGGAACACTCTGTACCTTTTGAAAATAATTTTAAATTATAGCTCCAGTATTTAGTTCTTCAACGATCCCATAACTAACTCAACATTTCTAAATATCTAATTATTTGGCTACAATACTCCGTCACACTCCCTGTCGTGAATAACCCTGTAGATTATTACATAATTGGTTCTTTTTGCTCGAACTTAGTATTATCTTTTGTAAAATAGAGTAGTTTCTAAGTTAATTTAATTTTAATTTTAATGCTCTGTTTAAATGAAATTTATCTAAATCAAACCTTTTTTTTCTTACTCATTCAATCATTATATTTATTTAACCATTAAAATCTGATAAGACAAATATATTTTATGTACGATAATAAGCGAGGTACAAAAAGCCCCCTTTTCAGGTTCCGCAGAGAAAATAAGGACTTTTTTGTCCTGTCGGAGTGACGTTACAAACGTTTCCGATAAGGGCCTGGGCTTTTGTCGATTCAAAAGCTATTCTTCGTTTGTGCTTTCGCGAGTTTTTCTTCTCTAAACAGGAAGAAAATTACGAAAATATCTTTTTAAATGCGAACGTCTACGATTTCAAAGAGAAGCCGTTTTTCTCTCCTTTATTTTCAGTATTTAAATGTATCTGAATGTATTTTAATGATTTTTAATAAATTTGGTGCTTATCTTATCGAACATATTTTCTTATAATAGTTATACAGTTAGTGCAAAAATATGGTTTTTAGGGTTCCATACCTCAAAAGGAAAAAAACGGAACCCTTATACAGGGTGGTCCGATCTGTATTCCGGAAACTTCGTCTGCATATTCTGCAGATGAAAATAAGAAAAAAAGTTCGTACTGTTGCGGACCCGTGTGGACTCGACCTAACCCAACTATATGTCCCGCCCACAGATGACCTTAACATCGCATTAAAGAATAGACACCGTAATTATTCATTCGAACGTTCGAGAAGAATTTCGTTAGGTCGAGTCCACACGGGTCCGTAACAATACGAACTTTTTTTCTTATTTTCATCTGCAGAATATGCTGGCGAAGTTTCCGGAATACAGTCGAGTTCCACTGGAACGGAGTAGTACATACGAGAACATTCGAAACCTTCTCTATGCACCTAACGATCTATGGACTATTCGAGAAATCTTTAGCTGTGGGTATAAAAGCCGGCGGCTGGGGCCTGAAGAGGACAGATATAAATAAGACGAGTACAGTTGACGCGCTAAATTCAAAATAAATTCTTTCTAGATAAATAGTTGTAAATCGTTTGTAAATAGTTCTTTTAAGTCTTTTATCGTTATTGTTTTTGTTAATTAGTGTTAAATAAATTGTGTTTAAATAAATTGTGACTTTCTATTCACACGGACCGACGAAAAACGTAACAGTATATAAATGTATATCAAGTCCAAATGCTTAGTTTCGGAGATACAGAGTATAGAAGTTTCATTTTATTTCGATTTTTCCCCAAATAATTTATGAAGTAACATCAATATTTGGATGAAAATTGGTGTCTGGGAGTTTTTTACATGAGAAATTTAATTTTGATGTCAATATGACTCCTACTTGTAGAGGAGAGCTTACATATTTTTAACGGTTTGAAGAGTAAGTTTGAGACTTTTTGTCCGTACCTATATAAAACTACTGAGTAAAAAATATATACATTTTGCCACGTTTTTTTACGTAAAAAGGCCTCTTGGTAAAATCGCTACGGGTAATGGTTCTCGAGCCAATATGACTATTTCTAGAAGGCGCCACCAGAGTTGCAAGCTCACAGAAAACTTAAATCTTTTTTTTTAATTTAAATCATTTTAATGACTTCTTCATTTGATTTTAAATCATTTTTCGAAAGCTGACTTAAGACTTAAAATTTAAGTCTTTTTCAAAATGACTTGTGATTTAAATATTTATTGAGAAATAGATAAAGATTTTTTAGAAAAGACTTAGGTCATTAAAAAGATTTAAGTCTTTATAAAAAGGCTAAAAAATATTTTTTATAAATGCTATGGAGGTTCATAAAAATAAAAGTACCTTGAAAAGAATAGACAAATCAGAAAAATCTAATGAAGTGGCGCATAGCCCTGTTTGTATGACGCTAACGAAGAAAATTATACCTAGCACCAGTAGAATTATCTGTGACGCTGACTTTACTAACAGCCCTAGAAGTTATATTTTTGATACCAAATAATAGAGATACAGGGACTCTATTCTCAATGGGAAGTAGAGAAATGCATCCCACCCTCTAATCTAAGATCCTACCTAACTCTTAAGAACAATAGAACATTATGTGCGGCAAAGCTCTCTAGAAGTTTTAGGTGAAAAGAACAGTCAGTTTATAAATACAATGATTTTTGACAAACTATACATATAACAGAATGTTTCTTGACTATTGGTTGCTACTACGGTAGCCTGCATTCGTAGTCATTTCGGAAAAAAACTAATACCATTACCAATAAATAAACCAATAGCCTTTTAACGGACTAAAGCAACCTTTTAAAGGACTAAAAGAGAAGTCTGTTGCAGCAGCAGATCGATAAGTATGCAGATAAAATTTACTTTTTATTTAAAAAAACTTTCGAATTAAATATTGTTTTTATATTGTTTACATTTTTATGTAAATATTTAATGTATATTAAGGTCTACCAATCTACTCTCGTATATATTTACTTAATACGGATACTGTATTACCACAGATAACACATAATCCAGATGGCTCCTTACGTGTTAAAAATTGTCATTCCTAATTTCACTCCAATTTGGAAAAATATTGGAGTGACGTTTGAATAATCTGAAATTTTTAGATTTCTTTTCTAACTTTTTTGGGAGGTTTTGCTTCTCTTGCACAGATGTCGCTTGCACTTCAGTTGCGTGGTTGCCAAACGTTATATCGAAATATATTTCATTTCATTATGAATATATAAAATTAAAGGTACTATACCAAATTAAAAATTATGTAATTTATAAACATGAAATAGATATGTTAAATTAATATATAAATATTTAACTTAATACGTTCATTATTATTTTATTAATCTATCGTCACACGTCATTTACCAGTTCCCTAATTACGAAAAGTTTCATATGACATTAACCTCAAAAATGATCTTTGAAAACAAACAACAACAAACAGAGCAACAAATGAACAAATAACTACATAATGACTGATAATGATAAGTGATAATAATAACTTTAATGATATGAAGGCTGATGAAGGTAATTATAAACATTATTTCCAGTTTGTTTAATAAAATATAGGATACAATATAACTAAGCAAAATCAAACAATTTTAGACAACCAATACAAGATTTTAGAACTTGACATCGTGATAAACAAATTGTACATTCAGGAACTCGTTTAAATATTATAGGTAAGTAATATTTTCACAAAACTAAACATTTTAGCATAAAATCACAGATAATATATAGAATATTACCTATGATAAAATGTTAAATACTGATGTATAATACCTATGATAAAATGTTAAATACTGATGTATATTTATTCTAATCACATTTAAATTTAAAGTCAAAATTTTCATAAAAAGAAAATGATAATTTTTCGTAAATATAAAGTAAATAATATTACATATTTCAGGTTGATTGACGAATACTCTACAGTTGATTAGAGCCCATGATGATGCGAAGATATTAATATCACCTAACTTCAAGAAACCAACGTAAAAGAAGTTTACATTCATAACTCATCTAACCATTATAGGTAATCATTTACAAAATTAGCCATTTTTGATTATAATATTAAGGTACTTAGGTACATTTTTATCTTCTAGATCAGTAATGTCGTCATAATTTAAATGAACTCACAGATAGCAATGGGGCACTGCACCGAAGCAGTATTACAAAATATGTGAAATAAAACTGTAATACAAATTGCTCTATAAAATTTAATAGAAATAAATTTATTTATGAAAATTAAGTTATGAAGTTTTATTTTTCCTAGGAAAAAAATAACATTTATATTTTGATCAATTTAGAACATTACAGTTAAAAAAATATGTGTTAGAATAACATATTTTTAATAAAATTGCAGCTTTTAATTTTTATACTTTTTTGCTTTTATATCAATAAGAACTAACGTAAGGAACAATTCATATTTATACTATGAAAACACATGCATATTTTTTGATGTTTTTAAAACCAGTGAATGATGTTGAAATATACTACACCTATTATTCTTATTAACTAACTTTAATTACAAACTTACACATTATTGTCATTGGAAATAAATTAATTTGGATATTCTATTTGTTTAGAAACTTTTTTACCTATTGTAGTTTTTTTAAAACCTACTTGATTTAAAACAAAAAAATGTCACCTGTTGTGACAAAATAAGGTCTTTTTTACTAGAAAACAATCTAGTGAGCTTTTCTAATAATACTTTATTTGATATACCATATGATCGAAAAAACGGCGTCAGCGATGGCTATGAAATGAAGATCGCTGTCATTTTAAATGTAAATTTATATGGGAAATGTCATCGATTGCCATTTCCCAGCCAACTGGACGCCGTTTTTTTTTGATCATACGGTATAATATGTATTCCCATCTGTTAATCTTTTTATTTTAAGGAAGATTTAGGAAGGGTAGCTTAAAACATGTTTGTCGATCAATTATCTTTATATGTCGTTTGTAAAAATATTTTACAGTAGTAGAAAATAAAACTGTTTTTAAGGCGAACAGCTTCTTTGCTAAAATATTTTTTTGGTCCCAATACATAATGATTTACATTTTATTTTTAACTTCAAATAATGAATTTAATGGAAAAATTGCAAGTCATAAAAACGTTCTAAATATACAAATCTAACCATTTTTTCCATACCGTTGCTCCAGTTTTTTGTCAAATTAACGAATATTAGAAATAGTTTATTTCAACCTCTTCAGCTTATTTTAAAAATGTTGACAAATAACAAAGAATACACCCCTTAAAGTTTCGCATTTGTCTTGATATACTCTGTTAAGACAACAGTAAATAACTTGTAATATAACTTCGAAATATAAATTTGAAATTAAAATAATGATTTGTTATAGTGATTTACGTTTTATTAATTTTGATTTTTTTTTCTTAAATTTAATTTAAAAGTGATTTACGTTATTTATTAATTGAAACGTTTAAAATTTGAATATACGTTCAAATTTTTTTTTTACAATAAATTTGTTTATGATAAATAATTTTATAATAAAAATAAGACCGAATTTCCTGGAAAGTTTGCCAAATTTGTACATATGAAAACCTAGCTTTACCACTTATCACAGAAAATCTCTATTCCTTCCCTTATCACAGAATAATACAGGAACGAACCATATGCGACAAAGATAGAAGATTTAGATATGTCGTTACTGTTTTTTGTTTTTAATGGATATTTTAAAAGCCGGGTAATATATGGTAATCTGTGATGGTAATAATTGTAATATACTGTCAAGAAAAATGGCGCATCCGCCAGAAATTAAAAATGTATTACTGGTTGCCTGCACAACCGCAACGTATCCGCCAGAAATTAAAAGACTTTTTCAGGCGCCATCTTTTAGTCAAGTCGAGAAGTAAGGGAATCAGACAATAGAATTGTCTGGTATGAAGAAGTACGCTTTCGGAGAATTGGGAAATTTCGAGAAGCAGTCAATAGAGTATATAAGCCGGAGCCATCGACAACTGAGACAGTTTTTTGAAATTTGAATATACCGCGTGGAAATTGAAAATCGGACAATTTGGTGAAGGAATCTTATAAATAGTTAGTTTGTTGTGTGTTATAAGTTAGTAATTGTGTATAAAGTGAGAAAAATAAATTCGTTAAGTATTTTATCGTGAGTTTAAATTAGTGGACCCACGGAATCCGTAACAATTGGTGTCGGAAGTGCGATTCAAGAGGATTTTAAGAAGAAATTAAGTGGATTGGACGATTTTTACACCGAATTTGGGAATTTTATGGTTGGTACGAGACAGCAAGCGAGGAAAATGGAGGAAGTAAACAAACTATTGGGCGATTTTATGGAGAATATGAGAGAGAGAGAAAGCTGAAGAACAAGAAAGACTACGTAAAGATAAGGAAGAGGAAAAATTACGACGTCAAGAAGAACAGGACCGGCTTGAGAAAATGTTGGGTAATTTGGAAATTCGTTTCGAGGAGCGACATCGTAGAGAAAAACAAGAAGAACAGGACTGGCTTGAGAAAATTTTCGAAGATTGGAAAATTCAACGACAACAAGACAAACAAGAAGAACAGGACCGGCTTGAGAAAATTTTAGAGATTTAAAAATTCAGCGACAACAAGACAAACAAGAAGAGCAGGACCGTATTCAACAGAGTATCGAAAATTCGGAACGAAGACAAGAGACCCACTTCCAAGAAGTCGTAGAAGATCTGGAGGAGCGCCTTCAGCAGAAAAAAAAATGGAAAATTAGGAGATGGACATACAGAAGACCAAGGGTACAAGTAAGGACACCTGGCGTCTTTGGAACAGCGAACCTTGAGGTCCCGACCTACGATGGACAGACGACATGGACAATGTACCACCGTCAAGTTTGAAGCAGCCGCCGCTGCCAGGCGGATGGACTGACCAGGAGAAAGCAGCGGCACTTGTCGACGCGCTGCGGCCGCCTGCCCTGGAACTGCTGCAAACTATTCCTGCAGCCCAACAGCAGGGAGTACGAAACCTTGGTTACTGCATTGGACCGAAGATATGGCGACCAACATCGACGTCAACTTTACCAGGCCCAGATCAAGACACGCCTGCAGAGGTCCAGAGAGAGTCTGCAGGAATTTGAAGCAGACTTACGTCGGCTGGTACACCTAGCGTATCCTGAAGCACCGGAAGGATTTAGGGAGGAACTCGCTGCTCAGTGCTTTATCAGGCGCAGAGGGCGCTGCAAATATCCTGATTTTCTACCAGCAGCGAAGCACTGGTCAGGGCGCTGGAAATCGAAGCTGCTTTTAGCGCCATCCCTAGACCGAAGATAAGATCGGTAACGGTAGAGGAACAGCCCGAGAGTACCCACAGAAGTTTGGAGGAGATGTGTAGAAAATTCGACAAACTATGTGAGCTACTAATAAACAAGTAAGTCAACAACACCCAGACAGAGAACCAAAGAAGATTCCAGGACATGAGGTGCTATGGATGCGGCAGGAATGGCCACATCAAACGGTATTGTCGCATCCAAATGCGATTCCATTCACCATCCAGAGAACATCGGCACATCGGAAGATCCCAGGACATAAGTTGCTATAGATGTGGCAGGAATGGCCACATCAAACGGGATTGCCGCGTCCAAATGCGATTCCGTTTACCATCGAGAGAACATAGGCACCCGGAAATCAACACTAATGAGCGAGTATTGGCTGAAGAAAACAGAGCCCCTAGGATGTTTTCCGTTAGGAGTCTAGGAAAAACCGCTGACAGTTTGGTGATCAACGGGAAGGTCAATGGTAGAAGAAATCGAATGACTGTGGACACAGGCGCTATGGTATCGTTGGTGCAGACTAACTCAGTGCGAGGATTGAAGATGATGCCTCTTAGAAGAAGAGTGTATTTACGTACAGTTACGGGGGAAATGGCCGTTGTACGGGGAGAGGCTTTCATGGAATTGGAGTTAGGGAATTTGAAGTTTCGGCATAGCGTTTTAGTGGCGGACATTGAAGATGATTTTATCATGGGTATGGATGTGATCAGTCAACATGGTTTTTCGTTTGATCACCATAGAAACATCCTGAAAATCGGAAATGAGGAATTTTCTGTATCTAAAGAGAAGAGACCAGGAAATATGGAAGAAATATTATCGAAAATTGTGATGATACCTGGTGATACCAAGAAGACTGTGTTCGGGAAACTAGAGAAAACCGTTGGGTGCCGTGTAGGACGGGTACAAATTATCGACAACGACCTAGATCGACGACGAGCTACCTTGGACAAGAAAATGAAACATCGCGAAAGCACTATCAGAATAAGGAGTTTTAAGCTTGGAGCTGATGAACAGTGGACGACGACACAATTGAGGAAAGATCAAATGGAAGATCCAGACATCGGAGCAATACTACGGCTCAAGGAAGGTAACGGCGAGAGACCACCGTGGCAGGATATTGCGGACAGAGGGCTCGTTTTCAAAGCTCTCTGGGCTCAGTGGAATTCACTGGTTATTGAGAATGGATTGTTAAAGCGCACATGGGAAAGTGCGGATGGCAGCACAGTAACAACTCAGTTACTGGTACCAAGGAAGAAAGTTACCCAGGTATTGGAAGAAATTCACGGTGGTAAAACTGGAGCCCATCTTGGGGTAAACAAGACCTTGAGCAAGCTGAGAGATCGCTTTTACTGGGTGGATTATTGCGAAGATGTCAAGAAATGGTGTCGACAATGTAAAATTTGTGCAGCCAGCCAAGGACCAAGCACTCGATCTAGGGGAAAAATGAAACAATATAACGTTGGACTGCCATTCGAAAGAATCGCTGTTGACATTGCAGGCCCATTCCCTGAAACGCACAAGGGCAACAAGTACGTTTTAGTGGCGATGGATTATTTCAGTAAATGGCCAGAAGTTTTTGCCATTCCAAACCAAGAAGCATCGACTGTAGCTGAAGTATAGTCAATAATGTCTTCAGTAGATTTGGAATTCCTTTAGAGCTTCACACTGACCAAGGAAGGAACTTCGAGTCAAGACTGTTCCAGAAGATGTGTGATCTGCTTGGTATTCACAAGACTAGGACAACAGCTTTACATCCGCAGTCTGATGGGATGGTCGAGAGATTCAATAAGACCATTGAAGAACATCTCTCGAAAATGGTGGATGAACATCAAAGAGATTGGGATCAGCATATACCACTATTCCTAATGGCATATAGAAGTGCAGTTCACAACACCACCGGACTTTCACCATCGAAGATTTTATTTGGTCGAGAATTACGGTTGCCTTGTGACTTGGTGTTCGGATCACCAGACGACAGCACCACGAACGTAGAGGACTACGCGGATGAACTGAAGGAAAGGTTATTGGGAATTCATAAGGCCGTGAGAAGTAAGATTACGCTAGCCAGTGACCGGATGAAAGCTCGTTACGACCTCAGAGCTAATTCTACGGGATTTCAACAGGACGATATGGTATGGTTATATAACCCACAGCGCAAGAAAGGGAGGTCCCCAAAGTTAACTCCAGCATGGGAAGGTCCTTATACAGTCATCAAGAGGATAAATGATGTTGTGTACCGGATTCAACGCAGCCCTAGAAGTAAGATGAAAGTAGTTCATCTGATCGATTGAAGAGATACCAGACAAAGGAAACCTTGATCGGGACGATCAAAATTTGAGAAGGGGGCAATAATCAAGAAAAAATGGCGCATCCGCCAGAAATTCCAAAATGTATTACTGGTTGCCTGCACAATCCGCAACGTATCCGCCAGAAATTAAAAGACTTTTTTTCAGGCGCCATCTTTTAGTCAAGTCGAGAAGTAAAGGGAATCGTGACAATAGAATTGTCTGGTATGGAAGAAGTACGCTTTCCGAGAATTGGGGAAATTTCGAGAAGCTCTGATCATTAAGAGTATATAAGCCGGAGCCATCCAACAACTGAGACAGTTTTTGAAATTTGAATATACCGCGTGGAAATTGAAAATCGGACAATTTGGTGAAGGAATCTTAGTTTGTTGTGTGTTATAAGTTAGTAATTGTGTATAAAGTGAGAAAAATAAATTCGTTAAGTATTTTATCGTGAGTTTAAATTAGTGGACCCACGGAATCCGTAACAATACTATATACCTTTGACTGTCTTTGATTACAACTGTGCGATTAGTGATAATTATTATTAAAATGTCTGGTAATAAGTGTCAATTTTACAATTGTGAGATTTCTCGGAAATCAGGTGTACATGTGTTTAAGTTTCATGCGTCAAGAGATCCTAATTTATGTACAAAGTGGATAGAAAATTGTGAGTTCATTCATATAGAATTTTTTTGCACATTTTGTATGTAAAAATACGGCGTTAAGTTACCTTAGAAATGGTGATCGATGGCTTTTACCATATACCGTATGATCGAAAAAAAAACGGCGTCAGCGATGGCTATGAAATGAAGATCGCTGTCATTTGATATGTAAAATTATATGGGGAATGTCATCGATCGTCATTTCCAAACCAATCGGACGCCGTTTTTTTTTCGATCGTAGGGTATAATTTAACACATTAAGAGTTGTCCATCGTTATATTTCTATATCTATGCAAAGTTTACGATGGATAAATCAAGTAATATTAAGTGGATACAAATTATAAATGAATCAGTGAATATAAACTGTTATAAATTATAAGTAGGTAATGCAGTTAGTGAATATACCGTACGATAGAAAAAAAAGGCATGGGAGTGGGCTTGGAAATGAAGATCGCTGTCGTTTAATAGGTATGTAAAATTATATGATAAATCTTATCGATTGTCACTTCCAAATCAACATGACATGCATCTGTACATCATTAATCTCACGACTAGAGTTTCCTGAAATCCCGAACTCCCAGGATCCCGGCGGCGTGTATGTTTATCTCCGAAATCCCGATATTAAATTCCGGGATCCCGAAAATCCCATAAAATTTAAATGTCCAATCTAAAATGATTCGACTTTATACACCTTTCAAAGATCAACAAAACAAAGTAAAATTCATATTTAGTAAGTAAAAAAATGCAGTTTCAGACAATAGTTTGGTTTGGTTTGGTCGAGTTTTGTTAACACTGTCTAGTCTGGGCTTTTTTATTTGATATATGTTAATCAAATAAAAAAGCCCAGACTAGATAAAATCAGGAGCTAACTAATAGAATAACATCAATTCTCTCTGATGTAGGATAAGTTTCTATTTTCGGAAAATTTCTTAGATTTTTTTTTGTTTCAACTGACGAACTGACACAAAATGATAACTAGTTGCTAAAGTTGAACTAATTTGACAGCTATGTTGAAGTAATGTCAGACATATCACAGCCACCCTAGATTTTATCAAATAATAAAGATCTATTCACACTAAATCATAGAAATGAAAATATCTAGGAAAATCTTTGTTTGAGGGGTAGGCCGGCAACCTTAATAGTATTTGGAAGTGACATGAATTTCCCATTGAATATCGGAATAATATTCTGGGTGATTCAATTAAACTAAAGGAGTTATACAGGGTGGGTATTAAAGGAGTTATACAGGTTATACCAATGTTCAGCATTAATTTTGCCCCACCCTGTATAACTTTATGGGTCAGGTTTTAATTTGATTTAAAGTGCAATAGAGTAAATTCCAATTTAGGTAGTTTTTCTTGAAATTTAAAAATTGTTCTTCAAAATCTTAAGTAAGTCTAAAACCTTACATTTCAGTCATATACTTCCCTAATAAAACACACCTTTATTTTTCTCTTAGAATCTAAAAATTAATTAATAAAGGGGGTATTCCCTTACAAAAAAATACAAATTTGATGTGTAACTTTTTTTGGGGACACCCTGTAGAACTCTCTATATTTTTAAAACGTACGCAGAATTAACTTACATATGATCACAAAATTTCATTTCAATACGAATTGGTCGTTCTCCTTGGAGCCTCCGAGTCATATGAGAGGCGCCACCCTGTATAATTTTTATATAGTTGCACTTTAATAAATTGTTAGTTAAAACTAACAGTCCTACGAGTGTGGAATTTTGTACAGGTGGATTTTGGACATTCATCTCTTAAGAGAGTGAAATAAGGGATGAAAATTTGTACAAACATTTGTTAAAATCGGGTTTAGAAGTATGAAATTCTGTTTGTTCCTTATGTAACGTAATTTAGTAATAACAAGCAATTTTTTTTCAGAACGTCCACACCTCATTTCACCCCGTTAGAGGGCGAATTTCCAAAAATTGTTCCTGAGTGCTAAATTACGTTACATAAGGAACGTCTGCGCAAAATTTCATACTTCCAAAACCGATTTTAATGAATTTTTGTACAATTTTCATCCCTTAATTCTTATGGGGCGAATGCCTAAAATTCGCTTCTGAGTACTCACTTTCATCACTTGAGGAACCTCTGTGCAAATTTTCATACTTCTAGGACAGATTTTTTTCAGAAAGTTCACCCCTCATTTCACCCCCTTAGAGGGAAAATTTCGAAAAATTGCTTCTTAGTGCTAAATTACCTTATATAAGGAACGTCTGCGAACAATTTTATACTTCTAAAACCGATTTTAACAAATTTTTGTACATATTTTCATCCCTTATTTCTTAAGGGATGAATGCCCAAAATTCGCTTCTGAGTATAACTTTCATCACTTGATGAACCTCTGTGCAAATTTTCATACTTCTAGGACAGATTTTTTTTCAGAACGTTCACCCTTCATTTCACCCCCTTAGAGGGAAAATTTCCTAAAATTGCCTCTTAGTGCTAAATTAAGTTACATAAGGAACGTCTACGCAGAATTTCATACTTCTAAAACCGATTTTGACAAATTTTTATACCAATTTTCATCCCTTATTTCTTAGGGGATGAATGTCCAAAATTCGTTTCTGAGTACTCACTTTCGTCACTTAATTAACAATTTCCAAATTTCAAACTCCTCGGACTAATTTTAAAAAAGTATACAAAATTTCACCCCCAGTTTCACCCCTTAGTAGAAGAATTTCCTAAAATCGCTTTGTATAATCGAACTGTTAAGTTACGCTACTTAAGGCACCTCTGTGCAAAATTTCGTAGTCCTAGGACATGCTTTTTTTTGTATACAAAAGTACCCCCCATATCACCCCCTTAACGAGCGAATTTCCAAAAATTGCCCCTTAGTGTTCAATTACGTCAGTCAAGGAGCACTCGTGAAAAATTTCATACTCTTAAACCAGATTTTAACAAATTTTTATGCAGCTTTTCATCCCTAATTTCACCCCCTTAGCGGTCGAATTTTCAAAAAATCCCTTCTTAGTGCTCATTTACATCACTTAAGGAACCTATGTGCCAAATTTTATTTATTACTATATAGATAACCTTTACCCTTATTTTCAGCTAATGAATATTAAGAGACAAATAATAAAAATAAAATCTAAATTATAAATTTCATGCTATAAATAGCATATATATGCATCTAGAAATTCTGACTTTCAAACATCCACTGCGACTAGTATTTTCATATCCAATTGTCTAGTATTAAAGTCCGAATATACATTTTCCCTGGGTTTGACCGGGAATTTGCTTATAAATGTGAACAACCGGCTACGTCGCTTCACATCGCATGGCCGTGGTGTGGCTCCAAATTCGTTCCTTTTAAAAATATTATTAGATTTGGCTATAGGCGCCCTCTGTGTCATTAATAGGGAACTGTCTCATCGAAAACATGCTGTTCCGTAAGCAATGGCCATCTGGATTATATGTTATCTGTGGTATTACACATTTTTAAGTTTCGCCAAGATATGTTATCTTAAGTTATTTTAATGTACTTTATAAAGTGTTTTCTTCATTTTATAAAAATTTGTTTAAATTTTCAGTTTTGTTTGGAAACAATAAAAATACGAAAAAATAACATTGTAAAAAACTATCCTAGTAATCCGGATTCCTCACTAACAGGGTTGAATAGGTAGAAATTTTTTACATATTCTACCGTATTCTCTACACGTAGAACATTAATTTTGTCTACATTTTCTACATGCCCATATTTAGCAAACTAGTTATGATTAGTACAGAGAAATAAATTAATAGCAATAGCTCTAATTGTTATTTATTATTTTACAAATATATAATAATATGTCATAAAATCTTAACTATGAGTTTTTATATTATTTGAAGTAGAGATGGGTCTGTCCAGCCGGGGGATCCAACAATGACTTGTGATTCGTTGGAGAAATTATGTTTTAGTTTTAACAAAAACTACTTCTCAATAGTAAAATTCAAAGAGAACAAGAAAAAAAATCTAAAACACCTAACATAATGATAAAAATAAGAACTACGAACTACAATAACTATTATTATCACATATACAGGGTGTTCCTTAATGACATACCAATATTTAAGGGGGTGGCTCTTGGGCCTATTCTAAGAGTAACAGTTTAGCAGTCGTACGAGAAGGTTGTGTTACCGATCGTGCGTTTTGTCTGCCGGTTATTGAACGTTTTGTTTTGTTTTGATTTGACTTTTATTAATATTATTAATCATTAACATTATTATGGCTGAATTTAAGTGCGACTCTTGTCAAAAAATCCAAAAGGACAGTTATAAGGTTCGCTGTAGTGGAGAGTGTCGAAGAAGTTTTTGTATGACCTGTACAGGACTGGATAAGGCAACAACAAAGGTGATATGTCAACAAAAGTACCACAACGTTAGATTTTTCTGCACTGTCTACGATTCCCCTACATTAAAATATGTTCATGATAGAATTACACAGCTTCAAGAATGCCAGGTCCAACCAGAAATCATCAAAGCACTAGGATTCTGTTAATAAATATAATATGTATAAATAAAAAATATGGACATTTTTCCAGTCATAACTGAAATGTATGACATGCTGAGTGACCACGATTCCAAGTGGAAAATTTTACTCAAGAAAATTGATGACATATCCAGGATATCAGATACCACACAAGAATCCTTATTTAAGTCAATAAATGAGATAAAGCAGACACATTCAATTTATCATCAATTTTAATGGACAACCATGATGTGTCTGTTAAAGTCCAAGTTCATGACCCATCTAAGGAAGAAATGGCGAAGGAAATGGCTGACCTTAGGCAGAGCGTTAAACAAATGTCGCTCACATTAGAAAAGCTTGTTACAAGGGATAAGACCTGTACAAATCATAATATGCAGCGGAAAAAATCCATTTCAACGCAGACGGGCCCTATAGATCACCAAAATAGTACAGCTGTTATAGATTTGCCAAAAAAAATAGTTTCACCCGAAATAGTGTCATCGCAACCTCCTAAGGCCGCCATAAGAGAAGACTGGAATTATGTGGTGGTGTCCAGAATTCCACCTTCTTACACAGCGAATCAACTTGCGCATTATGTTAAAGAAAAACTAGGAACCACCGATTTCATCAGATGCTTTCCAATGCTGAAAAATAAGGACAGTTCCCATTCCGATTTCAAAACTGGAGTGCAAAAGAGGTGTACTTGGTGCAGCTTAAGGACATAAATATGTGGCCGCCGGGAACCATAATAGATTCAACCTCAACATCCTTAAGCCAAGCTTCGTTTACTTCTTCGGTTGAACCTGCTCAAAATCTCAAAATAAACATCATTGAGAACCGCAAGCTACCTCACCTACTTGACCCACCACTGGCAACTATGCCAAGGGAGGTAAGAACTATTAAGATTGGGTCTGACAGGGAGGCTATAGCTGCTTGCAAGTCCCTGGCGATGGAAAATCCAGAAATTATTGTGCAGGGAAGTGCGAAGAGAGATGGTTTGGCAGTTATGGACCCGATGACCCCACCTATAGTACGGCTGTCTCAGGACTCAGATGCGGTAAATGGACGTTACGTGTTGGCCAGGTTGAGGGACCCCTCCATTTTGAAATCTCTTAGGCTATTCCTTGCCTATCTTCACGACCAACCATCCAGTGTGTGTTTTGAAGGACACACTAGTACCAGCATCAAATTGATGCTTGCATCAGAAGGGCTACCTAGTGACCTGGAGTCCTTGCGTAAGTTGTACTACCGCTTCCACAACGCCTATGGTATTGGTTCAACTGAAGTTGATGCAGATCTTTCAGCTTTCAGGTCATTCTTTTCTGCGGAGAGCCTTCTACGACTTCAAAAGATTAGGGAAACTCATGGCAAATATTATTCCAGTGGCTCCCCAAATAAGAGTAAAAATTTTTAGTTGAATTGACGCGAACAGAGGATCAAACACCCTCTGAAAAGTTAAGCGATAGCAAGCTTGGTCTACTCCTTATTAATATTCAGTCCTTAAGACATAAAACAGATGAATTATATCTTTTACTAGAAGAACTTGAATTAGATATCATTGCCATAACTGAGCACTGGTTAAATTTTGATGAGCCTGCGTTTGTTAAAAATTATACCACATTGGCTAGATTTAATAGAACAAATTTTTCTCATGGAGGTACTATGATAATGTCTTTAAACAACGACTTTTAACGAGGTAACTATAGTTATATAGTAGGTACAATGATTTGCTATCTGAAAAAGTATTCGAATTTTCTATTGTCCACCATAATGCTTATGACCTTTACATTATTTGTATTTATAGAACACCTGACTCTGACGTGTAATTATTCTGTCATAATCTACTAAGCTTGCTTGAGTCCCTGTCCTTAAAAAGCAAATTAATTTTGTGTGGTGATCCTAATATTAACTTTCTTAGTGTATGTGCTGCTCAGGAGTTTCTTCAGTCCATTTTTGATTCTTTTGGAATAGCCATGCATGTAGGCTCGCCTACCAAAATATCCAATACCAGTTCTAGTACTATAGACTATGTTGTGTCCTCTTTTGATCCTAACTCCATCGCCTGCAACGTCTTTAGCTCGGGTCTCTCTGATCATGAAGCAGTTTTAACTGAATTTTCGATAAAGTCCAAAATCAAAAATGCCCCTCGTAAATTATGCCGTATTTTTTCAGAAAAGAATGCTTCAGACACATGTAAAACAACCAACTGGGATACTAGCTCTTATGATGTCGACACCGAATTTTCTATTTTCGTAAAAACATTAACCAGTCTAGCGTTCAAATCCTTTCCTCTTAGGCCTATAAAAAATAAGCATAATAAACCTTGGATCACTAAAGGTCTACGCATATCTTCTAAAAACATACGTTCATTATATCACTTAAAAATATTCTCAGACAGTCTCTTCCACAATTACGTAAAACTATACAGAAAAATTTATCATAAGACTATAAGAGCCGCTAAGGACCTTTATTATAATAGGAGAATAGTCAATTCTGGTAATGTTGCTAAGAAAACATGGTCTATTGTGAATGAATTGAGAAACAAAGCTTCTTCGTCTAGCAATATCTCTACCTCACCTGAGAACCTTAACGATTACTTTGTAAATGTAGCGAAAAACTTAACTAATACCATATGTCCTCCTCATGATCCACTTTCTTATCCTCTCTAATGATAATGTAGCTTAACTTACTTACACAGTTTTTTTTTCGCCCGTAGTTCTTGAAGAGCTTCTGCAGTACAATTAATACCATCAAAAATAAATCCTCTTCTGGGACCGACGGGCTAACTTTAAAAATGTTTTCGAATCTGCCAGAAAGCACTCTGAATCACCTAACAACTTTAATAAACATGTCGTTCCAAAATGGTATTTTTCCAAAATGTCTTAAAACGGCAATAATCATTCCACTGCACAAAGGAGGAGACAAAGATGAAGCTTCTAACTATCGCCCAATTGCACTCCTTCTTTCCAACGCTATCTAAGATCATAGAAAGGTTGGTTAAAAGCAGGCTGGTATCTTTTTCTGTTTAAGTACAAAATACTTACTGAATATCAATTTGGATTCTAAGCAACAGAGTCCAACAAATGACGCTATGTTTTCCCTCCTTAATAAAGTTTACTCCAGCCTAAACAACCATCATTCTACAGCAACAATTTTCTGTGATTTTTCTAAGACGTTCGATTGTGTAAATCATAAGATCCTAATTAATAAATTGCAGCACTATGGGTTCAGGGGATCATCTCTCGAATGGTTTAAGTCGTATCTGAGCAACAGAAGTCAACTTGTGAGGGTGGATACCACGTTGTCTTCTAGCAAGCCAATAGAATGTGGAGTACCACAAGGCTCAGTACTAGGCCCTACTAAGGCTTTGTCGTATAAAAACTCGTTGCAGCCTTTTGTACTTGACAACACCACCATTGACGTCGTAAAATCCGTAAAATTCTTAGGGCTTGTTGTGGACAATTCTCTGAAATGGGACATACATATCGAAGCTTTGTCGAAAAAATTGAGCTCTGCCTGTTTTGCATTAAGGTCTGTTTCTAAGGAGCTTAACTTGTCAGTGGCTAGAACTGTTTATTATGCACTTTTTGAGTCGCACCTCAGGTATGCCCTTCCATTCTGGGGTGTACGTGTTGTGCGGCTCAATTTGACCACATTTTCAAGCTCCAGAAGAGCTGTTCGATATTCACTGGGACTAAACAGCAGAACTCATTACCGGGACTTTTTTAAAAAAATTAAAATATTGACTCTTCCTTCCTTATTTATATTTGAATCCGTTTGCCTAATACGTAAACATGTATCAGCTTCTCAAGAAAGGCCATCTCACACTTATCCACTCAGGAACGCGGAGCAAGATCTTTATCTACCCCACGCTCAGAGTTAGTTAAAGTTCAATATTATACAACTCGAAAAAAATGCACAATCACCTGCCATTTGAAATCAAATCCATAACATCATTTTTATCATTTCGCAAAGCATTGAACTCTTATTTACTAGACAAGGCTTTCTACGCCGTAAATGAATTATATTTGAATTGAAAATCGAATTTGATCTTGAAAACACTGGTCTAATGTTTGCTATTGCTATATTTACTGAAATTTTAATTTTTTTTGTTCTTTGACATTGTAAACATTTATATATGTTTATTTTAACAATAAGACTGACAATATTATTTGTATAATGTTTTGTATTATCTTTTGTTTGTTTGTTTGTGTACCTTGTTTTTTTTACTTTGTTTGTTAGTTTACCTTTGTCCACAAATTGAAAAATTTTTTGACAATAAAGGCATTTATTTATTTATATAAGAGAAAAAAATTATATGAATGTATGTCTATGTCCTAAACATCTTAATTTCTCAGATAGAGCGTGGTAACATTTTCTAAAAAAAAATATTTTTATAATAAGTATAATGATTTTATTATACATATCTTTATGAAACTTGGCGCACGTCTTCTATGCATCAAAATACCTTTTTGGCGTACAAAGATTTTTTGTTTATTTCAACCAGTGCCGTCCATACGGGTTTCATATCGAATGTTTTTGGAGAAAAAAGTGGTATACCACTGACTTTTCTTAAAATAAAAATTATTTTCAAAATCTCCATTCGTTTCTAAACATTTTTTATCTCTTGTTTTTTTTTCGTCCGGCGCATTGTTTTTGCTGAAAAAATTAAAATCAGTTTACTTCAGGACCAAATCGCTGAAAATCTGATGCCGTAACTGTTCTGTGAAGTCATTTTTGCATCGGCTGGAAGGAAATTAAGAAATAACACAATTTGTTTTGTATATCAAAATAAGCATTCTGATGCATGGAAGACGTGTATCAAATATAACAACAGAGATATTTTGAAAACAACATTAAAGCATTTTACCACCCTGTATCTGAAAAGTTGAGATGTTTAGGACATATATGTATATGAAGTTTTTTTCTTAGAATAGGTGGAAAAATCACCTCCTTAAATATTAGTATGTCATTAAGGAACACCCTGTATGTACAGGGTGTCCCACTAAGAATAGCTCTCGGCTGTATCTCGGAAAGTATTAGTCGTAGCGGCTGCGGAAAAAAATATTTATAACTAAAGAGGCTATGAGAAATTGCTGGAAATTATTTTCAAGTTTGTATAACGACCGCTAGGGGGCGCAACTGCAACAAAAAATAAGAAAATAGAGTTTTTACACAATTTTGCCTAGATAAGGTGTACTATAAGTAACAGCTTCATAATCTTCAGTAAATTTTGAATATTTTTTGTTAGAGCCATTTTCCCCTATCTACCAAAATAGAGTGGTGAGGGAAGGTTAGATCTGTTTTTATTTGAATATTAATAACTCTAAACTGGATGATCGGAATCCAACAAGCGAGGGCTCGTTTAGAAGAGCGTTTCTTACTCTATATTGTACCATATAAACAATAATAATAAGCTTTTGAACGTAGACGCTAGGGGGCGTTGTCCTACAATTTAACAAACATTGCGCGTTTTTTCAAAAAAATTAAATGCAATAGTATATGTAATTTTAGCTGATCGGAAAGAGTAGAAAAAGCTTAAAAAGTCAGCAAAAACCGCATCTTGATATCTTCTTTCAAACCGAAGATATTAGCAAAATTATAATAAATACCAAAAAATAAGCCTTTAATTGAGTCGCCTAGTTTCAAAACACGACAAATCCACAAAAGTCAAATGTTGAGAAATTGGAAAAAACTGTTTTAGAGTTGTTAAAGAGTAAATATAAAGTCAATATTTTATTGCCAGGAAATGATAAGATTTGTCGCAGTTTGCAAAGTATATATGATGTTAGGTTGTAAAGAACTAGAAGACGAATCCATTAACATATATACCTAACTCATTTTTCTCGAAAAATGGATTTGTCGGGTTTTGAAACTAGGCGACTCAATTACCATATTTTTATAACACGGTATCAGTAGCCCTCTTGATTATGCCCATTCTAACAAAAAATAAGATAGAAACAGTTAATTTATTTTAAAATCGACGAAATACCAGAATTAAGAGTTCTCATTAATAATAGTAATGTGGATATATTTTCCAGAACTTACTTTAAC
This sequence comes from Sitophilus oryzae, assembly GCF_002938485.1. NCBI lineage: Eukaryota > Metazoa > Arthropoda > Insecta > Coleoptera > Curculionidae > Sitophilus > Sitophilus oryzae. The sequence goes on along the minus strand of NW_022145960.1, from coordinate 1,738,599 downwards.
TTTAAAAATTACTTTTTTAATTTTGTACTAGTTAATAGCACTTAACAATATAATCAATCATTTGTCTGTCATCAATGTATCATATACACCTCTATAATTATTTAATACATAATCTTATACTGATTACAATGGTCGACATGTCAACAATAGAATTTGCGCTATTTACTACGTTATGTAATTAACTAATTATCTGCCATATTAGGTAATTGCGGATGTACGTCACTAACGTAATAAAGAAGCAAAAAATAACCAATAAATAAACTAACCAAGTTTATATTTAATAATACGTGGCTTGGGTGCCACAATACGATATACTGAGAGAGAAAAGACTATATAATACGAAAGAAGAATGCGAAGTTTATTACCTATTAAGTCGGATCGGTCGACAATAGAATTTGCGCTATTTACTACATTGTGTAATTAATTGATTACCTGCCTTATTAAGTAATTGCGGATGTACGTGATTAAGTAATAGCATGTTTTAGGGTTAGTTTATTTAATTATACGTACACACGGCTTTGGGTGCCGATTTGCTGTCCTCCATTCGCGAATTTCAAGTTCCAGAGCTTTACGCTCTGGGCTACTCGAGAATGGTTCTGAAAGGAGCTGTGCGCGATAGCCTCGTGCCTCCATATGGCGCGGAACAGTTCTGAACTTTATGACTCAATTGGATGGAGTGAGATTAACAGAGAGATAGATTATTCAGAGCTGCACAACTGCGTGAATGGAGGACAGTAATTGTCGGGTGTACGAAGAGTACAGTCAATGTGTTCAGTGCAATACGATATAAGAGAGAAGAGTAAGAATTTTCCCAAGCGCGGAAAGTAAAACGTCGCATTAAGTGTATATAATAAACTTTCGATTTTTTTCTCTCCGATTTACAACATCGCCATAGCGATTCACTTCTACACATGTAGGTAAATGCCGAGGGGTAAGCCGCTGACAAATTTTTGTACACTAATACTAAGTAATGTCAACATCTTGTACACCAAAATACACCAGCGGTTTACCCCTCCCTCCGTAAATGCTGACCCAAGACCAGTGCCGCTTTATCCATTAGGCAAGATAGGCAGCTGCCTAGGGCGGCAGGCTGAATAACAAAATTTACTTGAATTTTATTAGCTGAAGGGGGCGGCAAAGTAAATGGTGCCTAGAGTACCAAATCACCTTAACGCCCTGCCCAAGCCTTTCTCTTGTCGATCCGGTATAAATCTATTATCTTAGCCTTAAATAAATTAGAATAAAATAAACTATGTTAAAAACTTTCATGTATACTACTGAAATGAAGATAATATATCTAAGCTAGATGTAATCTATTACAGTTGTAGTAAAATGAGTAACTAATTGTCGAAAATCCAGATCCAACCCTGATGCAACATTTTTTTGAAACGTGTGCGGTTTGAAATTTTGATGCAAAATCCGGCAATACCGCTCAGAAGAAATGTACCCACCCATACCCACCCAACTTTTTTCTCTTTTTAATACATTTAAATTGCCATTAAGCTGTCTACATCACTGTCTTACACGTTAAAATCGAACCAGCAGAGTTGACCTGTCCCGATCGGTAGATACTGGATTACAAGATATATTTTAAGTTATTTTATGCGTAAGTTTTAATGTATTTTATAAAGTACTAGCGTGTACCCGCGACTTCGCTCGCGTCGAATTAATCATTTGTAATGGTGATGATAAAGCAAAGCAAGAATTTCCATTAACATATACAAACTGGATAAAATTTTCTCACATTTATGTCAGCATGAGAAAAAATAATCGAGAAACCCCTCCTTATCGAACCTCTACATCCCACAGTCAATCCGTTTACCAAAAATCAGCTTTAAACGTCAAGCAGTTTAAGCAGAATCACCCTGTATACATTTTTAAAAAATCTTAAAATATGTAAAACGACAAAATAAAATATACGTGTTTAAGAGTTTTTCCGAAAAACTCACAATAAAAAATATTCTAATATTTGAGGGGTGGTTTCACCCCCTTAGAATTCGAGTTTCGAAAAATCCCTTCTTATCGAACCTCTACACCCTAAAGTCAATCCGTTTTCCAAAAATCAGCTTTTACGTTAAGCGCTATAAGCAGGATCGTGATTAAATGACCAGATTTTTTGAAACACCCTGTATACATCTTTAAAAATCTTAAAATATTTTAAGCGTTTTTTCGGAAACTTGACCGTTTTTTAAATAAAAACTATTGTAATATTTGAGGGGTGGTTTCACCCCCTTGGAATTGGAATTTCGAAAAATCCCTTCTTATCGAACCTCTACACCCTAGAATCAACTTGTATGCCAAAATTGAGCTTCTTACGTTGAGTGGTTTGAGCAGGATCGTGATTAATCAGTGAGTCAGCCACTTAAGGATTTTATATATTAGTATAGATTTGGCGTTTTTTCATTTAATAAACATGTGTTTCAATTTTGAGTTTGAATTGGAAACAATAAAAATACGAAAAAATAATATAATAAAAAACTCCAGTAATTCGGATTCCTTACTAATTCGACGGTAGCTCTTCCGACATATGTCCGGATTATCGAAGTTCTACTGTATAGTCTGAACAACGACTCAGGAAAGATTCCGACAGACGTCATCCAAAAAATGACAGAAACTACGATTTCACTGTGAATTAAAATGACAGACAAAACTGTCACTGTCAGGGACCCCCGCGTTAGACATGTTATAGTAAAAAAGAAACTTAAAAACGAAATAGACTTTTTTTTTGAAAAATCCGTCCGCGCATAGGCCAACTTAAAATAAAAAATAAATTAAAATCTAGACTTACTCCTTTAAATTACGGCCATTGTAAAACTGCTCTTAAAAACTGGAGAAATTAAAAAGTACTTTGTTAAATAAGCACTAAAAGAAATGGCACAACGAGACAGCTGGCAATCTATTTTTTTGCTCTCATTTTCTGCAGCGAACAAAGTATGCTGTAAGAAAAGCGTGAGAAACTTACAGATGGAGGAAGTGCATAGGGAAGATGCAGTTCTACAAAGTAAATTTTCATCCAAGAAAGACATAAAAGATGTATTTCTAAATGTTTATATTGTTTAGTGTACTACAATAATTGTTACAAGAGACTCAAGAATTACTAAAATAAAAATTTAGGAAAAATCAAGGAAAATGTCAACGTCTTAGCGATAAATATTTTGCCCCTATAATTTTTTTAATTTTTTCAGATAAAAAAAACGAGATTTGGTATGTTAGTATATTTTATGACCTAAACTAGGATTGATTGACGTATTCAATTATTTTCGGCAACTTCCTGTTTCACCAGAAATGACTACAACATTTGATTTCTAAATGGCACCTGCGGTATTTTTTTACTTTATTCGATAGAAAATGACATTCTGAATAGAATGACATATCATACGTCAACATTTGACATTTTCGCTTAAAACAAAATTGTATTTAATAATTATCTTTCGAGTCAAATTGTTTTGAACCGTATGCTGCAATTTCAAATAAACCATATTCGAAAACGTCAAAAGTTGATATGTGATATGTAATTCTATCCAGGGTATCATGTTCTGTCGAATAAAGTAACAAAATACTGAGGATGCCATTTAAAAATCAAAAGTTGTAATCATTTCCGAGGAAACAGGAAGTGACCGAAAACAATTTAATACGTTAATCAATCCTAATTTATGTCATATACTAACATACCAAATCACAATTTTTTATCACTATAAAATAAAAAAGTTATAGGTATAGGGGTAAGCCACTTATATACAATATATATGTAAGTGCAAATAAGTGCAAATATTTTTAGCGCTGGTAGATCTCGGCGGTGATCTCGGTAAAAGAAATATATTTTCTTTTTTCCCTTTTTTAAATAAGTCCAAAATAACGAAGTTATTCTACTTTGAAAATATGAAAAAAATGTTGCTTAAATTTTGACGTTTTCTGGGTTTTCTTTCTTGTAAATTTAATCAAGTACCTATGTTGCCATATTATCCAGAAATTATGTTTTTTGACTAAAAACTATAAAAAACTTTTTTTTTCAAAATTTCTCTCGCAAAAAAAACCTTTTAATCGTGTTTCTAGGGTAGAAATGTCCTACCCCTAAAAATATTTGCACTTATTTAAGTCTCACCCTGTATTAAGATTTTTTTTCGACAGAGTATGAAATAAAATTTATTGACGTTGTAAATTAAAAAAAAATCAAATGTGTTCAAAAAGGATCTAAACTCAAAATTATATCAGGACACTGTTTAAACAGAATAACTTACCTAGAGATAATTTTAGCAATAAACTTTGGTTTAGATTACGTTACGTTGTGGTATACATCCGGTATTTCAAAGAATTTTCAAGTTTATCAAAAAGAAGTAACGGACAAAGAACTTGTATCATAAAAAAATAACATTTTTAGCAAAATACATTTTAAATGTGCAAATTTTAAAAATATATTTTTTGCAGAAAAATCTTTTAATAAGCTGTAATTATGAAACTGGTGTAAAAACAAATTTTTCTGTCAGAACAAACTGTATACAGGGTGGTCCGAAATGTATTCCGGAAACTTCAGCAGCATATTCTGCAGATAAAAATAAGTAAAAAAAAAGTAATGTTCGTATAGATGTATGTCCAAAAATGCTTAGTTTCGGAGATACAGGGTGTGGAAGTTTCATTTTTATTTCGATTTTTTTCAAATAATTTCTGCAGTGACGTCAATATTTGGATTAAAATTGGTGTGTGGGAGTTTTTTGACATGAGAAATTTGATTTTGATACCAATATGACTCCTACTAGTAGAGGGCGCTACCTACATATTTTTAACTGGTTTGAAGAGTAATAACTTTTCGTCCGTACCTGTATAAAACTACTGAAAAGATATATACATTTACGGCGCTTTTTACGTAAAAAAGGCCTCTTGGCAAAAATCGCTACGAGTAATGATTTTCGAGATATTTGGAATCGAATGTTTTTGTGCCAAATGTTCAACAGAAACTGTATTATCATCATTTTTTTTGCAGAATAAATATGATTAATTTAAAAAAAAATTCCCAAATTTATTATTTCAGTGAAATAACTATCTACTCAACGTGTTTATTTTTCGTTAATAATGGCATATATTGACTATTTTCATTCTAAATATGTTGAGAACTGTTGCCCGTTGCGATTTTTACAAAGAGATATTTTTTAAGTAGAAAATCACAGAGATGTATCTTTTTTCCTCGGTAGTTTTATACAGGTACGGAGAAAAAGTTATTACGCTTCAAAACAGTTAAAACCTTCTTAGGTTAAAACACATGTAGGTGGCGCCCTCTACCAGTAGGAGTCATATTGACATCAAAATCAAATTTCTCATGTCAAAAAACTCCCAGACACCAATTTTCATCGAAATATTGACGTTACTTTGTCACGCGTTTTGGCCTTAGCTCGGCTCTTTTAAATTAAAAAAAAAAGAAAAAAAAATTTAGAAAAGAAGTAAAAAAAATACGAAGAAGAAAAAAAATACTATTAAGTTAGCGATTAAGAAAAATAAATATTTATGGAATTTGCAGGGGTCTAGTCGCGAACAAATTTATGCCCTAGCTCAGAAAATTCGGAGAGTAGGGGCGGGTTAAGAGCGCCACTGACTTTAGACGGAAAAAAAAAGTCAGAAATCCCCCAAGGTGTATTTAGGGCCTTACAAGTTCCACAAATACATAAATAAAAAAAAGTAAATAAATAAACAAAAAAAGTCAAGATCTTAGAGAATTATGTAGACATAGGGCCAAAGGAAATATAAAAAAAAATAATGCAAACTGATTAGTTTCAGTACCCTCTATTGAAATATAAAAGATAAATATAGGAAACAGTAAATAGAAAATACCAAATAGCAAATAGTAAATTAAATAAATCAATAAAAAAAAATTGTGCACCAAGAAAAATATATCTCACAATACGCAAGTAGCAAAATTACGTAAATACCTAGGTACCTTTCGTGATCACGTAAGATTTACAAAATAAAATATATATGTATATATCAGCGCAACTAAATTCAGCTAATATATCAAATTAATCAACAAATTAATAAATCAAATAAATAATACTAAACCAATTCACTAATAATAATAATTAATAATATAATTATTAAATAAATAAATCAAAATAATCAACTAATAATTATGAATTCATCAGTTCAAGAAATTTAGATATCGAAAAAAAAAATGAATAGATTTAAATTTTAAATAGAGACAAAAAAAGAAACTGTGTCAGCTGTATTAAATTTACAAAAAAATTAAAGGAAAAAAAATGAAATATTATTTTATCAACAGAATTAAGTATGTGAAAATTTATTCTAATTAAATTATAATGTTAAAAAAAAATTATCTACGTTCAGTATTCGTACGCACCAATGAAATTCAAATCGTAAGATAGGGAAAAAAATAAAAATTGAATTGTACGATACCAAATAGTTGAAAATCTTCTAAATCAAATCAATCTTGGGCAGACACCGTCGGCTGTCAACTGTCAACCGTCGACTGTCAACTCCTCCAGAAAAGTAAAATGGATACGGCGAAAAAAACTGCTCCAACAAAAAACTGGCTCAGAGAGAAGTCTTCAACACAGAAGAAAAACTTCTTCGGCCCAGACAAAAAAACTTCTTCGGTCCAGACAAAAAACTCTTCGGCTCCGACAAAAAAAACCCTACGGAGAAATAATATTATAGTTTCTCCATAGTACGAGATACCATAAAAAAGATAGTTTTTTTTAAAGAAGAAAAAAAGTGGAAAGAAATGTATTAATTTAAAAAATAGGCTTTACCTGCTAACTCAGGGTTTTCTACGAATCCTCAGGTGATTAATATTATTTCTTCCCCTGGATGGAATGGGGTGCTCAATAAAAAAAAGGCGGGCTGCTTGGTTGACCCACGTCAGCTTTTTGAGGTGAAAATCCCGTCACCGGTAAACTGTAGCACCGTCCAAAAAAACAAAAGGCAAAATAGGGTGCTGCAGTAATTTTTGAGGCACACTCGAAAATCCCCACAAGGGTAAAAATCAAAAACTTGACAAAAATGACCGAGAGGCCTCTGTACCTCACACTAGCTGAACATAAAGTGACCAAACCAAGGTAGTTCCAAGAAAAACGAAAACCTTTTTTGCAACAAAGAAATAGCCAGATAAAAACACGAGCCCCTTGATAAAATATGGATTGCCAACCATGAGCTGAATAAAGACATGAAGAAAAAGTTATATATTAAAGGAAAATAAAGTTAATATCAATAATTTATATAATTAATAGAATAAATAAAGTTAACGAGATTAATGAAAGTTATATAGAAATTTGCTTATCAAAACATTCAAAAATTAATAAATAACAACAATCTAGAGATATTGCGCATGACTCACTTGCCGGATCGATACGATATTTTTAAGACAATTATGCTTAGAAAATTCTACCTAAAAATTAAAATAGAGCAACATAAATTTAATGAGTTTAACTAAGTGACAATAGGCTCAATAATTACTGTTGATTAAATAAAATACAAAAATATATAATCAATTTATTAAAGTATATTTTGGGTTGCCTAATAGTTAATGTTAATAAAAATATAAATAAATATTTGACAGTTCAATTCAAAAATTTCTAACCTACGTATTTAGTATATAAACAGAATTAACGGCGGGAAAGAATTATTTTATCTATTTCGGCTAAAATAAATATTAAATTGTATTAAATCAAACTAGTTTTGTGCTGAAAAAAAATGTTATTAAGTGTGAAATATGTTTAGTTAAAAATAAGGATGGAATAATTACTTTTGTTAACATGTAAGTACGATTTATTTATTCTTGGTTTACTGAATTGAACTGATCGATATTTCAGACTAATAATAATATCAATTAGCGTTAAATTATTAAAGAAAAGAAATAAAATAGTTTAGTGAAATTTTGGCACGTTACAACCCCCCCTCTCCTTGGAATAGGAGGGAAATTTAAGGAGAAAATTTTCCGACGATGATAAACAAGAACTACTAAATGTATACTAAGAGAAAGCGAAGAAAATTATTGAAAGCAAATAGAAAAGTGAACTGAAGTAAGATATAAATGAGAAAGAAATTGATAATTATAAGTAACTAGGAACGAAAAGAAATAAAAATTACAAACTATATGACTTTAAAGGTACTAACTGATAAGGGTTAAAGGTACTGTAACTAAAAAAAACTAATCTAATAATAACTAATTCTAGGGACTCTAAATTCTAAATGGAACAGGAGGTAGGACAAGGATTTTGGCATTGGATAGGATTAAAGGTTAGGACATGATTCCCCTCAGGAAAATAGGATTGAGAGCAAATCACGGCTCGCGTGGGCAGGGGCGCATCCCTGAAGTAGGTCGGACCACCACTGGGAGTATACCTACTCGCTACCTCAGAAAAAAAAATAGAATAAAACAGTTACTCATCAGGATCTGAAACTTCATTGGCAAGTGCTGGGTCGGTGTACTGTTTTAAATCTTGTACATGCCAGATTCCTTTTGAGCAACCTAGGTCGTCTTGGAGTTCATACGACCAAGAACCGCATTTGCGTTTGATGGTGAACGGTCCTATGTACGGTGGCGCTAATTTTGCAGTATAATAGCAAGCAGCATCGGAAAGAACTTTATTTCTGCGCCAAACCTTGTCACCTGGGTTGAAAAATGCTGGACGGCGACGTAAATTATACCTGTGAGCATTGTTAGATCTTGAGGATTCGATTCTTTGTTGGACTTGTTTATATAACTTAATAAAACCTTCCTGGCGGACCTTCACATACGAATCTATATCAACATTCTTATTATCTACTTTATTAAAATTGCCATACAATTTATGTTCCTTACCAAATAACACGAAATATGGACTGTATTTTGTAGTCTCACTTGGCGAAGTTCGGATAGCACAACCAATTTCCTGTAGATGTTCATCCCACGTCCTGTGATTTTCCTGTTTAACATATGTTCGAAGCATCGTTTTCACTACTCTATTTTGACGTTCAACAGGATTAGCGCGGGGATTATAACTTGCGGTGTAAAATATTCGTGACTTATATTTCTTACACAAATCCTGGAAATCTTTGGATTTCATTTGCACGCCGTTATCACACGTCAGGAACATAGGTGTGCCAAAAAGTAAGAAAAATTTCTCGACGTGCTCTACCAAACTCTTAGAATTAGCCGATCTACAAGGATACAAGAAGACGGCTTTACTGAAATAATCCGAAATTACTAAAATGTAACAATGTCCCTTCTTGGAACGAGGCAGGGGTCCTATATAATCAAGGCTGATGGCTTGAAACGGTTCGGTTATTTCTGGACGCTCTCCCATTAGACCTGCGGGACGCTTTTGTTCAACCTTATTTTGAGCACATTCTACACAACATTTCACGTAACGAATAACATCTGATTTTAATTTTGGCCAATAGTAAAGCTGACCAATCTTAGCATGAGTCTTGAAAACACCAACATGTCCTGCAGCAGGAATATCGTGACACCTGTGGAATATGTCCTTTCTTTTATCTTTCGGAACTACCATCTTCCATTCCGTTGACGAAGATAACTCTGGTATACGCGATTTTACAAACTTATATAAAATATTATTTTCCACACGCCATAAAGGAAATTTTACAGGATTTTCTTGAACATTTTGTAACATATTCTTATACCATTTATCGGTCGTGTTAGAAAATTGGGGTAAATCTAAAATCTGGACAGAATCGATAGGAACAACAGGGGATCTCGAAAGAAAATCAGGAACAATATGGAATTTTCCCTTCCGATGGATAAGTTCGAAATCAAATTGTTGCAGACGCAACTGCCAGCGAGCTAATCTACCTTGAGGGTCCTTTACATTATGCAGCCACAACAAAGAGGCATGGTCTGTGATTACCTTAAAATGTACGCAATCCAAATAGTGTCTCAGTTTTTCTACTGACCATATTACAGCCAAACATTCCTTTTCTGTTACAGATAATTTCATTTCCTGCTTGGTAAGTGAACGGGAAAGATAACATATGACCTTTTCACCCTCCTCAAATTCTTGGGTAAGAACAGCTCCAAGTCCGTATGACGACGCATCGGTCTGTAAACAAAAGGGCTTCTCAAAATCGGGTCCTGTTAAAATAGGGGCAGTAACTAAACATTCTTTGAGTAGTGTGAATGATTTCTGACAATCATCAGTCCAATTCCATTTAACATTCTTCTTCGTGAGGTTGAGGATAGGTGCAAGAAGCGAGGAAAAATTTGGAACGAAACGCCTATACCACGATGCTGTACCCACGAATCGACGAACTTCATTAATATTCTTGGGTGGAGGAATATTGACAATGGCCTCTACTTTTTCTGGATCTGGACGAAGTCCTTGGGCATCTACTAGATAACCTAGATAACGCAATTCTGGTTTACAAAAATTGCACTTATCTAAAGACACGACAAGACCAGCTTTGGCAAGGCGGTCAAAAACAATTTCCAAAAGTTTCAGGTGTTCGGAAAAAGATGAAGATAAAATAACAATATCATCGAGGTAGACCATAACATTTGGCTCAAGTTCCGGACCAAAAATTGTATCAACAATACGCTGCCAAGTAGCAGGCGCATTTGATAGACCAAACGGCATTCTGCGAAATTGGAACAAGCCTCTCCCAGGCACTGTAAATGCAGTGTACTCACGAGAACTCTCATTCAACGGTACCTGCCAAAAAGCGGATTTAATATCAACCGAGCTAATAAATTGGGCATTCCGTAACCGATCTAAAATTGTGGAAATATAAGGAATGGGCCAGGCGTCTTTCTTCGTGCGTTCATTCAGCTTGCGAAAATCGATGCAAAATCTGAAAGATCCATCTTTCTTCCGAGCAAGACAGACAGGACTAGACCAAGGACTATTCGATCTCTCTATCACTCCAAGTTTAAGCATTTCTTCGACCTCGTCGTCAATAAATTTTTGTTTGTATGGAGACACTGGATAATATCGCTGTTTTATTGGCCTGGTTCCTGGTTCAAGAACTATCTCATGTTCAGCAACTCTACAACAACCAAGAGTAGATCCCATCTGAGATAATTTCTCTTCCACCAATTTATCCAAAGCTGTTTTCTCTACAGGCGTTAAAAGGTCTTTACTCTGCACTCCACAAATCTGAGCAAGTTCAGTGTTCTCAGAAAAATGCCAAACGTCTTGCCTGAGATCAGGTACAATTTCCATCGATTTCCAAAAGTCTATGCCAAGAATAATTTTGTGAGATAATCCAGGAAGTATCAAAATATCAATAATTTTAGTTTTATTCATTAATGTTATTGGTGTTTGAATATAACCTATACTAGTGCATACTTCACCATTCGCAACTGTACATGAACTTTCTTGCTTAATTAATTTCAGTCCCAGACTCAACAGAATTTCGTAACCAGGCAAGCCAACTAATGTACGACTCGCACCGGAATCAAGTAAACCCAAAAGTGAATAGCCTAAAATACTAATTTGAAGGTAAGGACGTTGATCGCCTTGCGCATGGGAAACAATATAGTCAAGGAGAATTTTATTTTGAAAATCTTGGGTGTTATTTGCATGGGCCGTTAATAGTGTGGATTGAGAGGAAATAGCACGACCTAACGATTTCCCCGAGGGCCGTTTCCCGAACTGGAACACTTTGGACAGGTTCTAGTTATCACATCTGGTGTACCACAACGATAGCAATGCATTTTTCTGGGATTAGGACAATTACGATTTATGTGGCCTGTCTTCTGGCAATTCCAACAAGTAATTTCCCTAGACGAATTATGAGAATTATTCTGTAGGCCTCGAGAGATTTCACTGACTTGGTTTTCTTCATCAATAAAATTATAAGAAGTAGAAGGCTGTGAATTCTGCACTCCTACAAAAGCAAAGTCCGGTTCGACAAATTGTTGCTTCTTCCTAGACGGAGGTACGTAGCTTTCGGCACGATACTTCTTCACCTCTAGCTTAAGACATTCTCTCTCAAGCTCTTCAATTGTATTTACAACAGGAAGTTGCGTGGTATAAAATGGGGATAAATTCCTACACAAAATATCCAGTTGAGTATCTGGGGATAAACCATCATAGCGTCTAAACAATGCCTGCATACATGAAAGATAGTCAATGATAGTCTCGGAGGTATCCTGTGTTCTTTCTAAAATTTCTTTAAAGAGTCTAGCACGATAGTCAGGTGGCTCAAAATGACTGCGCAATAGGTGGCTTAAACCCTGCCAATCTTGAAACCTATTATTATTTGCCCTAAACCAATTTAAAGCTTTTCCGGTGAACAAATCGATGGCCGAATCAAATAATTGTTTTTCAGTTATATTACGAGCCAAGCGCAACTCATTCACTCTTTCTAGGAAATTGTGGACTGATAGTTTTTTAATGTCGCCGGTAAATTTTAAATTCCATTTCTCAAGGCTTAGATATTTCGAAGGGGAGACGCTATTTACAAAAGGAACAGATTGACTAGTAGAATTATGTACATGTGAGGAATGTAATGGTATATCATCATCAGGATCTCGAAAGTGATTGCTCAACTGAGGTTCTTGTCGAGACGTTGATTCTAAAGTATCGATTGCTGCTAAAACATCAATCAAAAGTTCGGTCTTCTCAGATTGCTGGTTGACGTTCAAAACTTGGTCAGGTATTCTATTTACACGGTTAAGCAGATGGACTAGTCTAGACTGAATGGACAGAAATTTGTTTTGGACGTTCTCTTCCGATGATACTGTACTAATGGACTCATTAACCTCGTCTAATAGCGTACGAATAATTATCTTTTCATCATCAAACTCTAGGTTATAGGGAGAAGATTTGAAAGCTCCGGCCTTTTCCATTTTTAATAAAGGTCGCAAGGTAGTTCTCAATTTATCGACAGTACTTTGATCATCAACAGACACACCACGAACCCTAAGCTCATGAAGTAACATTTCCTTTTTGAGATAACAAATATTCATTTTGAAATCCATAATGCCAAGAAATTTCAATAAAGTACAAATTTAATTATTAAATGTAAAATTTAAAAAATAATAATGATGTTAATTATAAAGTAAAAATACGAAGTATTTATTATATCAGTAATTATATAAAGTTCAGTCCAAAAAGTAAACCAAGTGTTTAAGGTGTAAAATGGCAAAATAATACTTGTCAACAAAAATAAAGCAAAGAAAAAGTAAGTAAATATCAAATTAAAAATATCGATATCGAAATCACAGGTAAGTTAGTAATGCAATCCGCCAGGTAAAAAAAACAAAGTAAATAGAAAATAGAAAAAGATAGATAGAAAAGGCAAATCAACTATATACCAAAACGTATATCAATCAAAAGGTAAGTAAAAATATCAAAGGTAAATCAAAGATAAATCAATGAAAATAATCAGTATCAATAATAATCAGGAGTCAAGATAATATTAAAAGAAAAAAAATGAATAAATATTAACCAGCAAGATGAATATAAAATTATTTGGCCCTAAGTCTCTATAGATATATAATAATAATAGATATTAATAGAATTGCCCTTTTTAATGCAATTGCCCTATTTAAGTCAATGGCCCCACGTTGGGCGCCATAAAATTTGTCACGCGTTTTGGCCTTAGCTCGGCTCTTTTAAATTAAAAAAAAAGAAAAAAAATTTAGAAAAGAAGTAAAAAAAATACGAAGAAGAAAAAAATATTAAGTTAGCGATTAAGAAAAATAAATATTTATGGAATTTGCAGGGGTCTAGTCGCGAACAAATTTATGCCCTAGCTCAGAAAATTCGGAGAGTAGGGGCGGGTTAAGAGCCACTGACTTTAGACGGAAAAAAAAGTCAGAAATCCCCCAAAGGTGTATTTAGGGACCTTACAAGTTCCACAAATACATAAATAAAAAAAGATAAATAAATAAACAAAAAAAGTCAAGATCTTAGAGAATTATGTAGACATAGGGCCAAAGGAAATATAAAAAAAATAATGCAAACTGATTAGTTTCAGTACGCTCTATTGAAATATAAAAGATAAATATAGGAAACAGTAAATAGAAAATACCAAATAGCAAATAGTAAATTAAATAAATCAATAAAAAAATTGTGCACCAAAAAAAATATATCTCACAATACGCAAGTAGCAAAATTACGTAAATACCTAGGTACCTTTCGTGATCACGTAAGATTTACAAAATAAAATATATATGTATATATCAGCGCAACTAAATTCAGCTAATATATCAAATTAATCAACAAATTAATAAATCAAATAAATAATACTAAACCAATTCACTAATAATAATAATTAATAATATAATTATTAAATAAATAAATCAAAATAATCAACTAATAATTATGAATTCATCAGTTCAAGAAATTTAGATATCGAAAAAAAAAATGAATAGATTTAAATTTTAAATAGAGACAAAAAGAAACTGTGTCAGCTGTATTAAATTTACAAAAAAAATTAAAGGAAAAAAAAATGAAATATTATTTTATCAACAGAATTAAGTATGTGAAAATTTATTCTAATTAAATTATAATGTTAAAAAAATTATCTACGTTCAGTATTCGTACGCACCAATGAAATTCAAATCGTAAGATAGGGAAAAAAATAAAAATTGAATTGTACGATACCAAATAGTTGAAAATCTTCTAAATCAAATCAATCTTGGGCAGACACCGTCGGCTGTCAACTGTCAACCGTCGACTGTCAACTCCTCCAGAAAAGTAAAATGGATACGGCGAAAAAAAACTGCTCCAACAAAAAACTGGCTCAGAGAGAAGTCTTCAACACAGAAGAAAAACTTCTTCGGCCCAGACAAAAAACTTCTTCGGTCCAGACAAAAAAACTCTTCGGCTCCGACAAAAAAAAAAAAAAAAAAAACCCTACGGAGAAATAATATTATAGTTTCTCCATAGTACGAGATACCATAAAAAAGATAGTTTTTTTTAAAGAAGAAAAAAAAGTGGAAAGAAATGTATTAATTTAAAAAATAGGCTTTACCTGCTAACTCAGGGTTTTCTACGAATCCTCAGGTGATTATTATTTCTTCCCCTGGATGGAATGGGGTGCTCAATAAAAAAGGCGGGCTGCTTGGTTGACCCACGTCAGCTTTTTGAGGTGAAAATCCCGTCACCGGTAAACTGTAGCACCGTCCAAAAAACAAAAGGCAAAATAGGGTGCTGCAGTAATTTTTGAGGCACACTCGAAAATCCCCACAAGGGTAAAAATCAAAAACTTGACAAAATGACCGAGAGGCCTCTGTACCTCACACTAGCTGAACATAAAGTGACCAAACCAAGGTAGTTCCAAGAAAAACGAAAACCTTTTTTGCAACAAAGAAATAGCCAGATAAAAACACGAGCCCTTGATAAAATATGGATTGCCAACCATGAGCTGAATAAAGACATGAAGAAAAAGTTATATATTAAAGGAAAATAAAGTTAATATCAATAATTTATATAATCAATAGAATAAATAAAGTTAACGAGATTAATGAAAGTTATATAGAAATTTGCTTATCAAAACATTCAAAAATTAATAAATAACAACAATCTAGAGATATTGCGCATGACTCACTTGCCGGATCGATACGATATTTTTAAGACAATTATGCTTAGAAAATTCTACCTAAAAATTAAAATAGAGCAACATAAATTTAATGAGTTTAACTAAGTGACAATAGGCTCAATAATTACTGTTGATTAAATAAAATACAAAAATATATAATCAATTTATTAAAGTATATTTTGGGTTGCCTAATAGTTAATGTTAATAAAAAATATAAATAAATATTTGACAGTTCAATTCAAAAATTTCTAACCTACGTATTTAGTATATAAACAGAATTAACGGCGGAAAAGAATTATTTTATCTATTTCGGCTAAAATAAATATTAAATTGTATTAAATCAAACTAGTTTTTGTGCTGCAAAAAAAATGTTATTAAGTGTGAAATATGTTTAGTTAAAAATAAGGATGGAATAATTACTTTTGTTAACATGTAAGTACGATTTATTTATTCTTGGTTTACTGAATTGAACTGATCGATATTTCAGACTAATAATAATATCAATTAGCGTTAAATTATTAATGAAAAGAAATAAAATAGTTTAGTGAAATTTTGGCACGTTACAACTTCAGAAATTATTTGGAAAAAATCGAAATAAAAATGAAATTTCTACACCCTGTATCTCCGAAACTAAGCATTTTAGGACATATATTTATAGGAACTTTTTTTACCTATTTTTATCTGCAGAATATGCTGCCGAAGTTTCCTAAATACAATTCGGACCACCCTGTATAGAATTTTTTACTATCAATACTATAAAACATACAGGATATATACATACCTAGAACACAGGGTGTGTTCTAGGATGTTCTATATGGGTATGTCGGAAACTACTGGATTTAGAGATTCGGTTAATTTCTAAAACCTGTCATTTTTAACATATATGACACAAATATATGTTTTTTTTTAAATGGAAACCATGGTTGGCCATGACTTCATAAAAAGCGCCATTTTTTAAGCTTTTCAGCGACATAAGCTATAATATGTTTCTTTTTTCTAAATATTACTGAGTTATAGCTAATTCTTATCTTTCTTGACTAATTTCACTTAGTTGGCATGGTATTCTTATTCTGTTCTGAAATGGTTCTTTACAATTTACATTACACAAACTAAAACTTATAAAAGAGTTTAGAGACACTTTAAGTTATTTTAAAAAATGTTCAAAAAATCCGCCATTGTTTGAGTACATAAATGCATCTTTTTAAAACTTAATTACTAGCTATTCCCACAGAACGACCGGTCGACTTTATACTTCTCCCGTACCGCCTCTTCGTGTGCCTCCCTTAATTCATAAGCTCTTTTGAAAACCTTCTTGTTAACCATACTGCATAAAAAATTAAAATGGATAGGTCAGGTGAACGAGAAGGCCCATGCAATATGTCCACCACTTCCTATGCGTTTGCATAATTATGATATAAATAATTTTTAACATTTCTTTAATTATGTGGGGGGGGTCATAATAAAAGTCATGGTCATAACCACTCTATTGATGTGCGAGTATCTAAATTTCTTTTCTAACATGTCTTGAAAACCGTTCTCTAAAAACGTAAGTAACATTCACCGGTCAACGTATTCTCGAAAATGTATGACCAAGACACTACACGCTTTTTTTCATTTGAAAAATTCATATTTACACTTTTTGTTTATTTTAATTTACAAAGTTTGGATGTGACAGTTTTACATTTCTGAGAGCAACGACGATTGTTTCCATAGTAACTAAGTGAAATTGTTTAAAAATGATAAGAATTGGCTATAGCTCAGTAATTTTTCGAAAAAAAAACATATTATCGCTTATATCGCTGAAAAGCTTAAAAATGGCGCTTTTCATGAAGTCATGGCCAACCACGGCTTCGATTTAAAAAAAAAACATATGTTTGTGTCATATGTCAAAAATGACCGGCTTTAGAAAAAAACGGAGGGCACAGTCCCATTAAGGACGTGATTATCTACAACTTTTATCTGAAAACTTTTTGTCTAAAATACATAGATTATAATAGAATTAGGGACAATTTTTGAAATAGCCGCGATTTGTTTTTTTCGAAATATCTAGTAAGCCATGAACTTTTTCAAAAATCTGAAAGGCGTATGTTTATGTTTATAACCCCACAAAACTGCAATTCTTTCCCCATTTATCCTACTCTCTATCTCCAGTACTTGGTATTTCGAGTCAAACTGTTGTTATGAACCGCATGTTACAATTTTAAATAAACCATATGCAAAAATGTCAAAAGCTGGCATGGCAAAGACTGTCATTTTCTATCGAATAGAGTAAAAAAAATTCCGAGGATATAATTTAAAAATCAAAAGTTGTAGTTATTTCCGGTGAAACAGGAAGTGACCGGAAACAATTGAATACGTCAATCAATCCTAATTTATGACAGATACTAACATACCAAATCTCGTTTTTTTTATCTAAAAAAAAGTTATAGGGGTGAGCCACTTTTGAGACGCACCTGGTATAAACCTATATGTGCAAGGCTCCAAATCGGAAATGTGGCATTATTACAGACGAACATAAAGAACGCAATGAAGCCATCCGGTAAATTGTGTTCAGTGCCTTCTAATAAGATTATTAATAGGCTTTGCATCGGTCCGCGTATGAATTGCCTAGGCGGGTCGTCGCTTAACTAGACTAGATAATAGGACGTTCAACTCGATTTTCGAAAGCGAGATCATTTTTCTCTCGGTTCCGAGATGTTATTGGATTTTAAACCGCTAAACCAGGTGACAATTTGGTCGTAGGAAGTGATTTAAATCGTTCAGATATTAAATTTCGGTAAATGTTGCCAAAAAGTTTACATTGAATATGATAAAAATATAGAAAATTTATATATCAAAATTACAACAAATATTAATATAGTAAAGAATTAATAGAGCATAACTAACTAAAGGCGGGTTCTCACTTGTCAGTTTCGCTGACGCAGTTCAACTGATTCAGTGATACTGAACAAATAATGAACGTCAGAACACATTTTCATGTTAAATGATCAGTACATTTGTAATTTCGGTTAAAGTGAAAACCAGTTCTACTTTTTTTCATTTTTGACTGATCATTATCGAATAATGAATAGAAACTGAATCGTGAGAACTTCATTTTCGTGATTTGTCTACGAAATCATCACGTTAAAATGTTTGGACCAACTGAATACTGAATGTAGCAAAACATGAAACGTGTGAATACAATCGTTGTTTTTTATTTTTCATTGATAATGAATCAGTCAGACTGCGTCAGCGAAACTGACAAGTGAGAACCCGCCTTAAGATAGTATCAAAAACAATTGTTTGAATAATTTATTGGGAGCAGCATGGCTGCTTATAACAATTATTTCCCGTAAGTAATATTTTAATTGCAGCTGAATTTTATTAACACTGGTTGTTAGTTATAGCTCATTATATGATCTATTAATTGCTCATATTATGTCTATTGTAATATAATAAATATTTTATAACCGTATGATTGAAAAAAAATCGGCGTCAAAGACGGTTGAGAAACCACAATCGGTAATAATTTTGGCGAGGTCAATCTCTAGGCCTCATTATTCATCATATTGACATAAAACATGTCAAAATTTAACACTAAATAATAATAAATAAAAAAGAATAGAACGTTTCCAGACACATAAATCTATTCCAAAAAATAGTTTTTTCTTTAATTTTAAAGTACCACCATTTCAAAATCATTTTTACTCATACCGAGTGCGTCTCAAAAGTGGCTACCTCTATACCTTTTTTATTTTTTTCAGATAAAAAAAACGAGAGATGGTATATTAGTATATGACATAAATTAGGACTGATTGACGTATTCAATTGTTTTTGATCACTTCCTGTTTCATCGGAAATAACCAAAACTTTTGATTTTCAAATGACACCCTCGGTATTTTTTTTACTTTATTCGATGGAAAATCACACTTTGAATAGAGTGACATATCATATGCCAATTTTTGGCAATTTCGCATATGGTTTATTTGAAAATGTAACATGCGGTTCATGGGTTCATAACGACAATTTGACTCGAAATATCAAGTGTGTGGTACCAAATTATTCGTAAAAAAATGCTTTTTCAAAATATGCTAATGAGCCACCCTTGTTCCATTTAAAGAAATTGAGATATGTTATGTATGTGAAAGTTTGTGTCCCCATCTGATTCAGTGCCGAGTGCCGATGCATCGATAAGTAGTTCACGGAATACGGTCCGTTAGGCCTAGACTATATATGAATGACAGCTTTAAGTATCTATTTTTCTTAAGAGCGACCCTGTGGGGTCCCATTTAAACCATAAAAATGCCATTTGGGCATCTTTTAACCGGCAAGGACAAGACACGAAAAACATTAGACGATCAAATCCATTTTTTCAAGGCTTCTTGATTAAAAATTAGTGTTTTTAATACAGCCATGGATGGCCCTCTAGATTGAAATTTAAAATGCCTACAATTTTCTTAAAGCAAAAATGTCAAAAGTTGACATATGATATGTCATTCTACTCATTTTCTATCGAATAAAGAGGAAATATGCCGATGGTGCCATTTAAAAATCAATAGTTGTAGTCATTTCCGGAGAAACAGGAAGCGACTAAAAACAATAATTGAATACGTCAATCAATCCTAATTTATGTCATATATTAACATACCAAATCTTGTTTTTTCATCTGAAAATATAAAAAAGTTATAGGGGGTGAGCCACTTTTGAGACGCACCCGGTATATAAAAATAAATTAAAACTTTCTTAATGCCAACTGGCAGTAAGCGCCATTAAAAAATAAAGAAGAGTAGGGACCAAGTAAATGTCGCCTAGGGCTTGACCTCGCCAAAAGTATTATCGATTGTCATTCCCCAGCCGTCCTTCACGCCGGTTTTTTCGATCGTATGGTATTATAATAGACTATGTTATAGGAAATAGATAGCATTTTAGTAATAATTGGGAAAAGATTAAAATCGGTAAGCATGCAGAAAATGGGTAATTTTCTTCAGCTCTGCAAATGCAATTTTTGTCAAAATTTAAAAGCTATTATTCATAAAAAACTTTCAAGCATCTACAGATGAAAACATAACGTGTTTAATATTAATAACTCTATAAGCACAGTAGGAGTATAGTAAGTCAAGGAATATTTCCGCAGAGTCTGCCGGAATCCGGAATATTCCTTGACTGCGTCCCAGAGTCTGCCGAAATATTCCTGCCGGGCAGACGACATCCAAAAAATTACAGAAAATATAATTTGACTGTCTAAACACAAACAAAATACACAACTGTCGTTGTCAGAGATCCTCTCGTTGCACAGTCTTTACTAAGTATAGACTATAGACGTAAAATTTGGACGTAAATAATCATGCAATCAATCAATAATCAAAATAACATTTATGAATATGTCAAAATTTAATAGTATTTGAAGCAGAATTAAAAGAAGACATTCTGTTTATTAGGTGGGTACTTACATCTGCGAAATATGTTATTTAGTTAATTATTGAAACACTCTGTTAACGACCAGCCACTATTTCTTCCCTAACAACTAAAAGCATAATAATCCATTATTTCTTGGTTATCGTGTTATTTTTCAAAACTGATATGGAAAATTTCAGATGTTCCAATTCTCTATAATAACGTGTGTAAATGCATGCATTGAAATTTACTTTTATTATTGTACAGGGTGTCCCACTTTCGTGTTTTATGGGGTTTCTCTCTACAACGATGCGGTTACCACATCACTGTACTACTTTTTTATAAAACTAAAAATACACAGATTTGCCACCTTGGTTTCTGAAATACAGGGCAAATTTAAAAATGTTACATTTTTTAACTCCGGTGTATCTCGGTTATCTTAAAACTTATCGAAAAGGTGAAAACTGAATTCAATAGAGTTTTTCACGTAGAACTACAGTGGTGTAACTAGATTTTCGTTGAGAGCTGGCGTTCTTAAACTATGACTCAAACTTATGTCAATTGAAATACGCTGTACCTATATTATTGTTTTATTTTATTTGTCTTGTGAGCTTTGTCTATGAGCTTTCTAAAAATATACTTCTCTTTACTGCTCTTACTTATCAAATTGCCATCTAGTTTCCACAACAGCAGAAGTAAATCTACCGTCTGTTAAAATATTTTAACTCAAGTTACCTGAATTCGCATTTTTTAAATTATTTTTATATTTATAACAATAGATGTAGATCCGTATCATTTTGAAATGAATAGTAATATTGTCAAATTCAATATTTGCTATTAACTGGACGCAATTTTGATAAAATACCTCTAGTAAATTAATATTTTTAGTAATAAACCAAATCAAACTAATTATACAGAGATTAAAGGCCGGATTCTACCATGTCTGGAGCGATATAAAATGCCGTTGCCACTCAATAAATAATTCTTTATCAAACATGGGCGATAAAAATACAGCAAACAAGAAAAATGCGGTTAAGCCGATGATTATGGATGTGTATGTACGTAGGCGGTATGTCGCCTTGTTTATTTTCGATAAACGCATTTATTTCTTAATAAACTGATATTTACATATTAATATTCAAATATTGTTAATACCCATAAATACCATCTTAACTCACAAAAACAACACTATAAGTATAAAAATAAATTTTCCTTTCAATAATTGAGTTCGGATAGATAAGTTTGTGGTAGCTGAAATTTTGAGACCGCAACCTCTACCTATTATACAGGGTGGCGCACCTCATTCGCCTCGGTTGATTATACGAAAACGGAAAGATATTTAAATAAAGTCCATAAACTAATGTCGATTTTGAAAATAGCTAATAACTGTCACTAGTAAATTGCCATGGCGACACCAGCCGTCTTGATTGCCATTTTATTGAAAAATCGCTTTTTATTCAAAATCTGAGCCAGATAGGTATAGGAAACCCTAATATAGTTTGAAAGAGCATTTAAATCTGCTTTGACTTACTCTAAAAAATACACAGTGTTCTATGTGAAATAACGAAGTTTTTATGTAAAATAAATATTTAAAGTACACCAACAATTTTTGATACCCCTGTATACATGTAAGAAGCAATATTTTTTTTGGTAAAGTTTATTTCTCTGGCTTCAATGTCAGCACAAGAATTAACTCTGAAAGTTTACTCTAAATTAACTCTGAAAAATAATGTACAGGGTGTTGATAAAGCTTTTTATTATAGCATGCATATTTAAATATCTTTAAATATCTCAAAAACCAAAGCATTTAAACATATTAAACCCTTATAATAAATGCCTTATTTTATGCCCAAGAATCGAAAAATGAAATAAAATACCGGGTGTTCCATAAGAAAAAATATAACTTCGGTATGAATCTTAGTTCTGACACACCCTGTATATTTCAAAATAATTTTAAATTATGCACATTGCCTCTCTACATATACCCATAAAATTTTTTGTTTCTACATCTTTTCGTTTTCGTATAATCACCCAAGGCGAATGAGGTGGGTCACCCTGTATACCGGGTGTGTCTCAAAAGTAGGTCACCCCTAAAACTTTTTTATTTTTTCAAATAAAAAAAAGAGATTTGATACGTTAGCATATGACATAAATCAAGTATGATCATGACGTATTCAAATGTTTCGGTTACTTCCTGTTTCACAGGAAATGACTACAACTTTTGATTTATAAATGGTATTTTTCTAGTTTATTCGATAGAAAATGACACTCTGAATAAAATGACATATATCATAATGTCAACTTTCGACATTTTCGCATATGGATTATTTGAAATTGTATATAACATGGGGTTCAAAACGACAATTTGACTCGAAATACCAAGTGTGTGGTATGATGTGGTACTAAACTATTCGTAAAAAAATTGTCGCCGGGAGTCACGTATTATAGCCGACCATACTAAAATATGTTAATAAAAAGTTGGTAGGCGGTTCTTTTAGTTGGAAAGTAAAGGAATTTTTCCAATTTTGGTCCGCGGTTATTTCCCCTATCCGACACCTGGGGTCGCGTCCGATGGGAGTTCCAAACTTCACACGGATTTTTTCAAAAACGGACTACGGAAACACGGAATATCTCAAAAACTGCGACTTTGACTGATTTTGATGTTATTACAAACCCACCCCCACCAAAAACTAATGGCCAGATTCTCGGGTGCCACAGTATTTTTTTGCCAAATTTCGTTAGAGTCGGTTTAGCGGTTTTTGAGTTATCGTGTTACAGACGGATAGACAGACACCATGAAAATATTTTGTATTTAGGTCATTTATGACCCAAATAACTCATTTTGAGTGATTTTTTTTGAGTGATTTGTATACCTGTTGGTATGGTCGGCTAAAAAGGCTTTCTTTTTCCAAAAATGCTTATGAGCCACCTTGACAAAATTGCCTTGACAAAATTGAGTTATGATTAGAAGTACCATTTGGGCATCTTTTAAATGGCCAGGACAAGGCACGAAAAACATTAAACGATCAAATCTATTTTTCCAAGGCTCCTTAGATCAGAAATTAGTGTTTTTAACACAGCCATGGGACTCTAGATTGAAATTTAAAATACGATTTTTTAAAGCAAAAATGTCAAAAGTTGACATAATATGATGTATTCGATAGAAAATGACACTCTGAATAAAATGACATATATCATAATGTCAACTTTCGACATTTTCGCATATGGATTATTTGAAATTGTATATAACATGGGGTTCAAAACGACAATTTGACTCGAAATACCAAGTGTGTGGTATGATGTGGTACTGTGTGGTATGTGGTACGTGTGTGGTATGATGTGGTACCAAGTGTGTGGTATGATTAAGTATGAGTGGCTCATAGAGCCAGACTTCGCCTCTTAATAAGGGAATATGTATGTATTTTTCTTGTTAATAAAGTTCTTTATTATTATTATTATTATTATTATGTCATTCTATTCAGAGTGTCATTTTCTATAGAAAAAAAAACAAACATATCGAGGGCATCATTTAAAAATCAAAAGTTGTAGTCATTTCCTGTGAAACAGGAAGTGACTGAAAACAATTGAATGGAGAAGTTGACTTTTATATTTTGAATAAAATACTCGCAAACACACGGACTTATTCATGCCGAAGAAATCGGAATAATATTTGCACATCCAGCATGTTTGGTAAATCTTTTTTAACCTCGCATCTCCTTGTGTCAGATTTATTCCACTCCTTAAATCCAGAAAAATCTAACTGCATCACTGGGAAAGATTTTACATAAATAACTGCAGCTATATTCCAGTAAACTTTTCTACATCTTTTTTACATTTTTTTTTACTTCAGTGGCGGCCTGTAAGAGAAAATGTTGTACCAAATTTAGATAACTATTATCGTTGATTGAAGAAATAAGAAGATGCGCAACCTTATGGACGAGTTCGTGGCACAAAACCTGTCCGAGATGTAGCTAGCGATACCGTCGTTGCCGCTAGTCAACCTGTTCGAGATTTAGTGTAGCTCGGCGCCGCTGCGCGCTGATAGTTGTTTACAGCGCAGCGGATTAAGAATACTGTACTTAACTGTACCGTAGTTCTGCTTTCAGTCTACAAAGTGGGTGGTTGCCGAATACAGTGTTGTCAGAACTACGCTTTAATCCGTAGATTTAAGGATTTTGGGTACAGTACGTTAATAATACGAATTTTCCATCATTTAACAATTTAATATAATATTTATATAAAAGTAAGTGTCCTACAGTAACGAAACTACGAGTATAGAAACTAGTAAGTTCTAGTGATGTGTCGGTATTTGAGTAACGCGATTTTGGAGCGGTATTTTTTTGTAACGTCGTGTCGCGCTCCACAACGAATCAGGAACCTGTTATTGAAGAACGACGATCATAATGACGACAAAATTATAAATTATGTATAATTTGGAAATAAATTATTTATAATCGCTCTTGAAGTTAGCTCGAACCCTATACGTAGCGACGGGAGCACCAACGCCAGTAGTAACCGACCAAATCGCGACAGGCGAAAACAAAACCTTAGAAGCGTTCTAGCGACTGCTGGAACGAAGTCCGTCGCCGCCGAGGTCGAGCGTCGATAATCAGTTACAGCAGTTACTTCTGTTCGCGACAGGGAACCAAAACTCTAGGAGCGCGACGGCTGGAGGCTGGAGCGAAGTAGGTCGCCGCCGAGGTCGAGAGTCGATGCCCAGTTACAGCAGTTACTTCTGTTCCCGACAGGGAACTACAACTCTAGGAGCGCGACGGCTGGAGCGAACACGTCTCGATCGAGATCGCGCGGCGCTACGGACATACCAGTTCCAGACACTACTGTTGGCGACCGACGAAATCGCGACCACTGGAGCTAAACACGTCGCTATGCGGTTACTACGACGTTACTTTCGAAATAGCGATTTTTGGTATGTACTAGGCATGATATAAAATAGCGTTGTTAGAAAGATGAAACGTAAAAGTAAATAAAATAAAAATGTTATTTGCTTTTATACATTTATATAAGTTTTATTGTTTATATCTACCTATTTTTAAGGTCTAATGATGGCTGGAATTACCGAAACCGGTCACCAATAAAGAATTTTTTTGACAGTGGTTTGGACTTTGTTCTTGATTAAATATATTATGTTGCAATACACATAAATATGAGCCGTTAAAGACAATACGTCATTGCTTGATATTTCTTTAAAAATTAAAATATAATGCTACTTCCCGCAATATAATGAACAAAAGCATTATAGCGACAGGTAATCAATTTCGCCAGCAATTAACTATAGTTTAACTAACTTATTTTATTTTTTTATTTCTCAGCAGCAAAAATTTTAAAAGATATAGGGTCATTTTCTATAAAGTAAACACTGCTCTTCATAAGCGTTCTATTAAGTTTATTATCTAAGTTCATGGCGTGCCATGAACCTAGATACCATTCGTGAGTGCCATAACCATTCGTGAATGGTTGTAACAGCTGGTACAATTGTAAGAACCTGACAACACTGGTTGGGAGTAGATAACTAATGCCAGAAATACTGCATAAGCGAGGACCGCGACACTGTGGAAGTCGGAACCTACTTGTCCCAGTATTTTTTTGGAACGGTCGCTACTGTAACGCAACTCAAAATTAACTTCTAGAGTACAGAGTACCACAAATTAATTTAAGTAGTATGATAGAAGCAATCATATAATAATTACTTCAAAAAAACTTATTTCAAAATATTTATCCAGTTTTAACAATTCTACTATTTTATCTGTGCTATTTCCATATTATAAAAATTCAATTATTTAATAAATATATATGAATAAATCCATTTATGAAGTTGGTATATTAATAAAGATATTAAAATTC
The DNA here is from genome assembly GCF_002938485.1 of Sitophilus oryzae. NCBI lineage: Eukaryota > Metazoa > Arthropoda > Insecta > Coleoptera > Curculionidae > Sitophilus > Sitophilus oryzae. Next base: position 1,711,872 of record NW_022145960.1, on the reverse strand, counting down.
AGCAAAGGTTATCAAGGCATAATTGCTTAAATTTTATAAAGAGCCTAACCGTTAATTACTGCTCTTTGAGCAGCTCTGCATAATTTAAACCGGAGTTTATTAAACTAATATTAACTTTTGTTCGTAAATCGATTTGGAGAAGAGAATAAATAAACAAAACATGATGGAGGGCTTTACATAATTTTATTAAATAAGTAGTTGACCCGATAGACAAATTTGTATAAATTTGTTTGGGATTATTTAATAAATAAATTCACGAAAGCTATTATTGATAACGATTAAACACTACTTTAAAAACATAATATAGTTAAAACATGATTGGTAACCTTACTTAATTTTGTTAAAGGTCAAGTTTAGTAAATATAACAAAAGCTATGGAAACTAAGTTAACAACAACGCAACGGTGTAAAATAACAATATATTTCTGAGTATTCATTGTATCTGTTACCTTTTGTCGCATAAATATGCATTATTTGAAGGGATACAAAGCAATACCAAGCAATCCGGAAACAAAGCATCACACTTCATGCACACACATAATGAAAAATTAGAAAAATGGTCAATTTATTCACTTTACTGTAGCGGAATAATTATAGGCACTTTAAAACTCAAGATATTTTTGTATTTTTAAATCAAAGTGGGGTTTCTAGGTTATATTGGAAATCCTCCACTGTAACTGTAAGAAACGATTATGGACCCGTTCCTTAAAATCGATTAAGAAATTTCATCAACACCGACAATACCCATTTTTTTTATCTTTAGACTTAACATAAACAAACTACGTAAACAACGTAAAAAATAACGTAAAACAGGCTACCACGCATGGCTCTTCAGGGGAAGCCCATGGGTAAGAGGCAGCCGGGAAAACCTCCAAAAAGATGGAAAGACAGTTGGCAGTCCATCTCCCAAAAACTCATACAGAGGCAACCTTAAAGACTAGATCTCAAATAAGTAGAAGCAGAATAATAATAATAAAAAGAAGAATAAGACTTAACAAAATAAATAACGATTACCTCTTCCTCTAGGAGATGCGAGACCTTGTCGTTGGTGGGAAAGCTCCTAGTCAGATTCTAGGGGGAATCCACCCTGGCACTTTGGCTGAGTCTAAGGAGCATCTCATTGTCTTGTCCCTGGCTCTAGTGTCGTTGCCAGAGAATTGCACCAAAACCTATAACGATCCCGGATATACCTTGTCCGTCATACCAGGTACCCTTTACTGTCTGTGGTCATGTATCACGGGGAGAGGGTGTGGGTTTTTTTAGCTTAACCGCCCGAACCAAGAGGAGACAACCTTACCAAAAACCTAAATCCTATGATGGCGGGACCAGGTCAAAGTGATGCGTGGCTGGACAGAAGACTATCCTGTACTGGCCTTAACCATGGGCACCAAGGGGCAATCCATTGTATTCTCGTCTCCCTTACTTCTACGTACAGGGCTCTGTAGAAGTGGACAGTAAGGACATAGTAACGATATCGAGTCGACGAGTCATCAACTCGAGGGAGGAGGGTCATGGTCAGGCCTCACAATAGGAATTGACTTCAAATCCCAGGGGGCAATAGAGAAAGAGAGATATATTCTCTATTAGAGAGGTCAAATTAAAGAGGTGGAGAAAATGGAGACAGATCCTCCAGCTTCCACTTCAAGGGTACCTGAGCCGGAAACAAGCTCCTCGACTGTGATGGGCATGAACAAATAAACCCCAACCGTGGAAGGGTACCCTCGTAGAAGGTAGATGTCCAATCCTCGGAGGATGCACAATGTTGTCAGAGAAGGATATACAGGGTGACCCAGGCTGAGCGTGCATTAGAATTTCTAGAGAACCACAATATCTAGATCGGAAATTTTCTGCACATCATTGTTTAACAACGAGATCTATCGATTAAAAATATTTTCAATATGGCGGCACTCCCAAAAATACCGGAAGTTGACAGCAACTTTCTTATTTTAAATGGGTGCCCCCATTTTTTATGACATACTTAAATTCTCTGTAAAATTCTATGAATATTGATGTTAAGCACTCTATACCTAACATTAACCGTTTTTTGAGAATAAAAAAAATTAAAATTTTTGGATGGAAAAAATTACCTGTCAAAAAAATGTTTATAGTCTAACATTCAAATTTAGTGATTACCACAGCCACTGTGACATAAAGAGAAGACATGTGGCTATCTATTTCAAAAATTAAATTGTTCAAATGTCATATAATAATGGCGGTAGCTGTCATGGAATTGAGCGATTAAAACATTATCATAAATCATTTTTTTCAAATGGAAAAAATGGAAAAACCTTTTTATCTCACTAATGAAAAGGTTTTTTAATTCGTTACTTTTTAATTATACATCATGTTCCTATATCTAAAATAAATCGTTTTATGCTATTTAAGATTTAATTTGAAAACGTACATTTTTCTTGATTGTATCTAGCTTCCTTTGACATTAAGTGTCAAACGGTCAGACAATTTGTTTCCAACTGTCAGAAAATGAATTATTTTAATTTCCTATATTAAATACCGCCTGCCCCCTTAAGAGTTTAAAAAGTGTATTTATAAAAATATATCTCGTATTTTCGCTTTAGTAGTGATATCTAATAGTTGATTAATATTCCGTATGATCGAAAAAAAAGCAGCGCAAAGTTGGCTCTGAAATGATACTGCTTTTTGAACAAAGCTTCACAATATGACATGGCCAGATCTATTGTTTTACATCACCTGACGTTTAAGGTCATAGGCTACTTGTTAAAATCAAGAAAAATATACGTTTTAAAACTAAATCTTAAATAACTTAAAAACGATTTATTTCAGGTATAGGAATATGTATGGTCAAAATGTAACGAATTGAAAAGCCTTTTCACTAGTAAAATAAAAAAGTAGGTTTCCATTTGAAAAAAATATATTATTATATGACATTCGAACAATTTAATTTTTGAAATAGATAGCCACGTGTTTTCTCTTTAGGGCACAGTGGCAGTGGTAATCACTAAATTTTACCTTTAGGCTATACATATTTTTGACAGGCAGTTTTTTCGATCAAAAATTTTATTTTTTTTTTTCTCAAAAACGGTCAATGTTAGATATAGAGTGTTTAATATCAAAATTCAAAGTCAAAAAAAAAATCAAAAAAATAAGTATGTCATAAAAAATGGGGCCACCCATTTAAAATAAAAAAGTTGCTGTCAACTTCCGGTATTTCTAAAAGTGCCGCCATATTGAAAATATTTTTAATCGATAGATCCCGTTGTGAAACTATGATGTGCAAAAAATCTCCGACCTAGATGTTGTAGTTATCTAGAAACTTCTAATGCACGCTCAGCCTGGGATACCCTGTATACAACAGGAAGATCCCCATATATGATGACTTATACCGGGTGCGTCTCAAAAGTGGCTCCCCCCTATAATTTTTTTATTTTTTTCAGATAAAAAATGAGATTTGGTATGTTAATGTTAGTATATGACATAAATTAGGATTGATTGACATATTCATTTGCTTCGGTCACTTCCTGTTTCACCGGAAATGACTACAACTTTTGATTTTTAAATGGCACCCTCGATATTTTTTTACTTTATTCGACAGAAAATAAAACTCTGAATAGAATAAAATCATATGTCAACTTTCGATATTTTCGCATATGATTTATCTAAAATTATAACTTGCGGTTCGTAACGAAAATTTGACTCGAAATACCAAGTGTGTGATATTAAATTATTCGTAAAAAAATGCTTTTTCCAAATATGCTAATGAGCCACCCTCGTTCCATTTGAAAAAATTGAGATAGGATTAAAAATACTAAAAATACGATTTGAGCATTTTCTAACTGGCCAGGACAAGACACTAAAAACATTAGACATACAAATCTATTTTGCCAAGGCTCCTTTATTTTAGTGTTTTTAACATAGCCATGGCACTCTAGACCGAATTTTAAAATACGATTTTTTATTAAGCCAGAATGTCAAAAGTTGACATATGTTATGTCTATTAAGAATGTCATTTTCTATCAAATAAAGTAAAAAACTACCGAGGGTGCAATTTAAAAATCAAAAGCTGTAGTCATTTCCGGTGAAACAGGAAGTGACTAAAAACAATTGAATACGTCAATCAATCCTAATTTATGTCATATATATACTAACTTAACAAATCTGGCGTTTTTTTTATCTAAAAAAAATTAAAAAGTTATAGGGGTGAGCCACTTTTGAGACGTACCTGGTAGTTTGTATGATGAGGTATAACTCAAGAAAGGGGGACATAATAGTTCTTAAAGCCGCGGTGATTACCCCCATTTCCCTCACTCTATATTCTAGATCTCGACAAAAAAAAAATAATTTTTCTCAACTGTTTTTCAAGTAAGTCCAAAAGAACCGAGATATTTTACTTTGAAAATTTAAAAAAAAATCGCTTACATTTTGAGAACCGTTGGATCTTTTCTGGGTTTTCTTTCTTGTAAATTTAATCTACTACATGTTGCCATATTATGAAGATATTATTTATGTTTTTTTGAACTAAAAATTTAAAACATTTCCAAAATTTTTTCCAACAAATTCCAAATTTTATTTTTTTTCTGCGGTCGAAATATACAACCCCTAAAAATATTTGCACTTATTTAAGACTTTCAATTGGGAGGAAACGGCGCTATTGACTTTTTTATAATATATTTTAATTTAAATATGAATATAAAATGATTCGTTTTTACTGCCCATGCATTTAACAGCTCTAGATGTTTTATGGATTCTTTTATACATTCTTCTTTTGGAGCAAAATAATAAAACTTCGCAATTAAAAAAGTTTATGCAGCTTTAAGTCTAAAAGAAACTCCAAAAAGGGATTCTATTATTACATAACTTTATTCATAGGAATAGCTGAATTGTTAAAAAGATACTGCAGAATAAACAGGGCCGTTGGTTTTATTCGTTAGTGTCTAGTAGCGATGGGAACTATCGAATGAATTAGACTATCGAATGGTTACTGAATGAATGATTTCAACTATCGAATGGTTTCATTCGAATAAACTCATTCATTCATTTGTATACTAAAGCATATGTGACAACATCGCCGTGCGATTAAATGATTATCGTTAAGCCACGACTATCGAATGCTTTTTATAAATGAAATTTAGTATTCATTTGATTTTTGTCTGCGTCAGTGCATTATTAGTCCTTCCAAATTTTTATAACTTGCCTTCTAAATACTGTGCTATTTTTGCGTTTATTAAAATATTTAAAATACTAAAGTAGTAGTGTTTTTTTTTAAATTGATGATTGTGTACGTGTGCAGGTGGTCAAAATTTTTCTGAAAATTTGTGTGATTTTCCGATCTTTCAATTACTTAATTTTATACGGTATATGGTCTATTTTTTTAATGGGAAATTTTGAGAAGTAACAACTTTTAAGAGAGATGAGGTGAACTTACAATTAATTTTAAAAATACATATGTATTTGTATTTTAGATGTTTTAGTAATATGAATTAGTTGAACTTAATAATCATATTTAAGTAATGTGGTAATGTGGTTAAGTAAATGGTTATCGAACTCAAATTTTGGGATGGGAAAATTAAATTGATTGATTAAAGTTTTACACGTGCCAATTTAAAAAAAAGTTAACGATATTTGTATTTTGTTTATTGTAATTCTCTTACATTTAGATTTTTGCGAATAAATATTTTATTTATTTTTTAAAGTAAATGCCAGTAAAAGCAAATATTATTTTTAAATACTAATACAAAGTAATAAAAAGTAATACACATATATATAATTATTTTTATTTCTAATTTTTTATTTATATTTTTCTTCTATTACACTGCATGCTTAGAAAATTAATAAATGTTTATATTTCATGATTTTAAAATTTGTTGTTAATATAAAAAATTAGTTCTGTAATTATTATTATTTAATAAACCAACGTTGCCACACAAAAAATTTAGAAACTATATTATTTTTAAATAGGATCTAATATAAATAATTTGCACTTCTAATTTGTTGTTTATATTTTGCTACTACTTAAAAAAATGTTTATATTAAATGATTTTAAATGTTGGTGTTAATAGGTATAACAAATTATTACTGTTATTATTATTTATTAAACCAGTTTTGCTTAAAAACATTAAAAATCATTTTCCTACATACAAAATATAAAGTATTATTGCAGTGTAACAACAGAATATTAATAAAAAAAATGCAAAATATATAGTCATACTATCCCTAACTAACTATAATACCAAAGAATAATATTCTTTGCTAATACCAACTAATACGAATATACGGCAACAGCGCCGTTCATAATGTATTTTCTGTGTAAATACTAGCACCTCAATAAAAAAAATAATGTGTCCTTATCTTTATCTGACTCAAAATCAAAGATGCCGGCTTTTTTCATAACATTGCCACCGACCGATGTCGGGTTCCTAGGAAAGAAACCTACGTCGCCGGGCGACAACTAAAATCCAGTTTAAATTTTATTATAATCGATCCTGACGAATAAATGATTTACAAATGAATGAATTTTATAAATGAATGGTTTTTGCTGCCGAATTAATATATTTCTAGGCAGATGACGCATCTATTCGATATTTTTATTCGAATAGTTTTCGACGAATGTTTTCTTACTAGCTATCGAATTATTCGAATGAATTGCAACTATCGAATGTTTCGATAGTATTCATTCGATAGTTCCCACTACTAGTGTCTAGCACTAAAAACATACTTTATTTACCGAATATTGACTCTGTGCTTTATTCGTTAAATATTATTCCAATAACGGGTAAATAAATATTTGTATTGCCATTATCATATTATTTTACGTTGTGTAACAAAATATATTTTAACAAAACTTTTGAAAAATCACAAGCAATTTAGAGCAAGTGAACCGTCTTGTTTGGCTTTATACCACTAAATCCAACTTGTAGCAATATGTAAGACATGGCAATATTAGCAGCTTTGACCGATTAATTTATCACCACAACGCATTAATCAAACAGAACAGTTACACGAAGCTAGTGTACGAGAAACTACGAGATTTTTATTTTATACTGTTTGATAATATTATTTGACTAAGATTGATGCATATTTTATTAAAATCTCCACACTCTGTAATAACATGTAATATATAATTTAAAAATTTAATTTCGGCTTGAACTAGAAACAGTATTATAACGTCTAACATTTTTGAAACTAATACCAATATAATTTAAAGTAGTATTTTTTAAAGTCGATATTTCATAATTCTCGTCTCTTGTAAAAAAACGCCACCACGCATACTTTTTGAAAAAAAAATGTTTTGGTGAAACCGAGGGTGAAACTGACTTATAAAAAATATTTTTTGACACATGGAGCCCCTACGTAGGCGCATAAAATCTAGAATGCGCTAATATTCTAGTTAGCAAAAAAATGGAATGTTATGTTAGTATCAGATCACAAACGATATTTGACAATAAGCTTTATAAATTTTAAATTAATCAACGTTCGTTTATTTTTGATTGATGCCCTCTAACGGACAAACGAAACACTTTTGTATCGAGGTTGTGTGCATTTAACTTATTTTGATTCAAAAAATACGTATGTAGTTGTTCTATGTCCCCGGAATATTGAAACTCCCTCTATATTTTGCTGGTCTGCTTTTAGAAAAAAAAAATTCTAAAATTTTATTTTTCTCAAGCGACGTGGCGTTTTTTACAAGAGACAAAAAATTTAGAGTAAACACTAGAAGGAACATTATACGAACAAAAAATTAGTCGTCAGTAGAGCTGGAAAATATTTCTACTAAAATTTATATAGGGGTGGGGGTAGTTTTCACGCTTCCTGTACTTTTTCTTATTTAGTTGTTTGTGGAAGTCAAATTTTAAAGCTCTTACCAAAACATAGGCACTACAAATCTCATTCTAATCGGAACATCGGTTCATAAAATATACCGGGTACGTCTGAAAAGTGGCTCAACTCTATAACTTTTTAATATTTTCAGATAAAAAACCCAGATTTGATATGTCAGTATTTGACAGAAATTACGACTGAATAACGTATTCAATTGTTTTAAATCACTTGCTGTTTCACCGGAAATGACTACAACTTTTGATTTTTAAATGGTACCCTCGTTATTTTATTACTTTATTCGATATAGAATGACATATGATATGTCAATTTTGACATTTTCTAACATGGTTTATTTAAAATTGCAACATCCGATTCATAGCGACAATATGATTTAAAATACCAAGTGTGTGCTCCAAATTATTCGTAAAAAAATGCTTTTTCCAAATATGCTAATGAGCTACCCTTGTTCGATTTGAAAAAATTGAGATATATGTAATTAAAAATACGATTTGGGCATCTTTTAACCGGCCAGGATAAGACACTACAAACATTATGATCAAATCTATTTTTCCAAGGTTCCTTGATTAAAAATTAGTGTTTTTAACTTAGCCATGTCACTCTAGATTGAAATTTAAAATACAATTTTGTTTTAAGCGAAAATGTCAAAAGTTGACATAATATGTCATTATATTCAGTGTCATTTTCCATCGAATAAAGTAAAAAAAAATAGCGAGGGTGCCATTTAAAAATCAAAGGTTGTAGTTATTTCCGGTGATTCACACTGAATATAAACTATTATAAAATACTAGATATCTTACCTTATATATTTTCTCATAAAAGTTAGCAGGTTTTCATCCCTAGACGAACAAGAACGTTCTTCCAGTACTTTCTAGCGAACAAAGAAATAAAACATAATTAGTTGATAAAATTGAAAACTACAAAAAAAATTAGATATTAGTGTGATATTAGTATGTATTTATATAGTGGAGTGCTTTAAGCCCTTGTGGGATACAAACCTCGGAATTCATTTACTGTGAAAGAATTTTTATAAAAGAATTTTTATATTTTTTGCATTGTATTGTTAACAAAAAATATTACAAAGTTTACCCATTTACCCATTAGTATTTAAATAAACACACATATATACAAATGCATACATATACAAGATGGCGCCGTGTTCCGAAAAACCTCTGTATCAGGATTCCTATTTGAGATTTTCACACTCCAAACCTTTTACAAAATATTCATTTAATGGAAGTTCATATTTCAAAAATATTTGTATATAATATTCCGGTTCCAAAAATACCTTAATATCATGGAGTATACTGAGTGGTTTTTGAATTATGACCACATCCATGAAGACGTCAATCTAGACGTCCAGGAACCTTCGAATGAGAACTTCAAATCGAGACGATCGACATATTTAAGTTTATCGCTAAGAAACCGCCGTTTGCCAGCTAAGCCAGCTTTTCAAATTTATAATGAATTGCACCTAAGGAACGTACATATTAACTAACGGATTATAAGAAGAAGACTAAATGAAGCAAATCTTATTATTATTATGTTCTTGAATCTCGGGCTTTCCGGTATTTAACGTAGTCGCGGACTTAAGTCAAGCGTCAACGCTTTTTACTGTGTATTTAAGACTTGTCGTGTAATATTACATGTGTGGAGGATAACTGTTTTTTGAATGGGTATATAAAGTTTTGGTGCAAGTTCAAGGCCTTTCAGACTATCATGTAATGATCTTGGGATCAGTCCTGTTGATGACACTATTATTGGTATAATTTTTACAATGTCCTGGTGCCACATCTGCCTTATTTCTTCTGCTAGAGGTATATATTTTTCAATTTTTTCAGTGTGTTTCTTCTTGACATTTTGTGAATTTGGTATGGATATCTCTATTAAGTATGTCGTTTTGGTTGGTTTGTGGATGAGCGTGATGTCGGTTTGTTGTGTGGTGTGGTTTTGTCTGTGATTATATCCCGGTTCCAGTAGAGCTTGGCTGTCTTATTTTCTAGAACGTTAGCTGCTTGATATTTGTAGTATGGTGTATGGTAGCAGATGAGTGAATATTTCTTTGCTATTTCCTGATGGATTATTCTGCAAACATCGTCGTGTCTTTGGGTATATTGTCTGGAAGCAAGTATAGGGCATCCCCCGGTTATGTGTTCTATTGTTTCGGTTTGTGTGTGACATAGTCTGCATTTGTCTGTAGGTGTTTTGGGGTCTTTGATTATGTATTTCTGGTAATTACGTGTGGCGATGATCTGGTCCTGGATTGCTATTATGAAACCCTCGGTTTCTCCAAACAGGTTACCATGAGTAAGCTATGCATTGGATGCTGCTATGTCAATGTGTGGTTGTGTTAGTTGGTTTGCATGTTTTCCATGTAGGGCTTTGGATTTCCATTTTTCAATTTTAGTCTTTGTTGTTGTAATTGCATCAACTGGTATGAATGCTTCATTGTTGAATTGTAACGGTGTACCTGATGTTGTTAGGTTAACAATGCTTCGGTGTAGTGGGCTGGTAACTGCTTTTTCTCTGAAATATTCTCTGAGTGTGTGTATTTGCTTGTAGTTCATGTTCTTTAGATCCATAAATCCCCTTCCTCCTTCTTTTCTTTTTAGTGTAAATCTTTCTGTTGCCGCGTGTATATGGTGTATTCGGTACTTGTTACATGTTGTTCTTGTTAACCTGTTTAGTTCTTCTAATTCCGTGTCACTCCATTTTATAACGCCAAATGAATACGTCAGGACGGACGCTGCATAGGTATTTATTGCTTTCACTTTGTTTCGACCGGACAGTTCTGTTTTGAGTATTTGTTTTATTCTGTTTTTGTATTTGCTTTTTAGTTGCTGTTTTATGTTGGCATGCTCTAATCCTGTTTTTTGTAGGTATCCGAGGTATTTGTATGTCTCATCCATTTCCATATTCTGTATGATATTTGAGTCTTGTAGAATGTATTCTTCCTGTATCGAGTGTTTTCCATTTATAATGCTGTTTATTTTACATTTATCTGTTCCTAGTTTCATTTGGATGTCTTCACTGTATGTTTCTGTAATATTGAGAAGGTTGTTGAGTTGTTTTCTGGTTGCTGCATAAAGCTTTAGGTCATCCATATATAGCTGGTGCGAGATGGTAGATGGATGTGTGAGTGAGGATATTTTATAAGCATCTTGGGGCGTTTTGTTGAGTAGGTTCGATAGGGGGTTGAGCGCAATACAGAACCAGAGTGCACTGAGGGAGTCACCCTGAAAAATTCCTCTATTAATTTGAATTGGTTCTGTGTGGATGAGTTGTTTTTTCATTTTGATGTTTAGGGTAGTTTTCCATGTTGCCATGATTCTCTGCAGAAGTTGTATGATTTGAGGGTGGATTTTGTATATTTGTAGAACTTGTATGAGCCAGGAGTGTGGGACGGTGTCGAAAGCTTTCTGATAATCTATGTATGCAAAATGTAGAGACTTACGTTTTAATTTGGCTTGAGTGTGTATTTCTGCATCTATCACCAGTTGCTCCTTGCAGCCCCTAGATCCCTGACAGCATCCTTTCTGCTCTTCTGATATGATGTTATTATTCTGCAGGTGAGTGTTGATCTTTGTTGTTATTATTGCCGTTAGTAATTTATAGGTTGTTGATAAACATGTTATAGGGCGGTACTTAGATGGGTTTGCAGTGTCCGTGCCTTTGGGTTTAAGGTAGGTAACTCCCTGAGTTAAAAAAGAGGGGATGGCTTCCGTTCCTTGTACAAAATTTTGAAATATATTCGTTAGTGGTTTGTGGATGCTTGTGAATGATTTTAGCCAGTAGTTCTGTATTTTGTCGTCTCCAGGTGCTTTCCAGTTGTGTGTCTTGGATATGGCAGCTTTGATGTCTTCTAAGGTGATTGTTACATTTGGCATGGCTGTTGTATTTATCTGCTTGTTTTCTTCTTCTGTTATCCATTGAGCTTCTCTGTTGTGTTCTACTGCTTGTGACCAGATATTTTCCCAGAAGTTTTTTACTTCTGTAATTGATGGTGGATTGTTTATTTGCTGTTCCGTTGTTTCGAGAGATCTGTAGAACCTTTTTTCATTTGTGTTAAAAAGTTTGTTTTCTTGTTTTCTTTGGTGGCTCTTCTTGTATCGTTTTAGTCTTTTTGCTTGTGCCTGTAGTTGTTGTTTTTTAGTATCTAATATTTCTACTACTGATTCTTCTGAGCTGATATCTGGTAATATGTTTTGCGGGGGTCTCTTTTTTAGGTTTCCTTTCAAATGTTGTGTGATGACTCCAATTTCTTTCCTCAGTGTGGCTATCTTTTTCTGGAGCCGATGCTGCCATGGGGGTATTGCTTGTATTATTATTATTATTATTTCGGTAACTTCGGGACCAGAACTTACTAGATCTGTTAACTAGGACCAAAAGCAAAGGCATGGTCTTAATGTAAAAATTACGAAAACATATTAGTGTCTTCTTCAAAAGCGAATATCTCCAACAAAAATAAAGATAATGAGGTGAACCAAAAAACAAACTACCGAGAAAGGATGTTCTAGATGATAAAATTATTTTTAAATGTCTTGCTGTTTTAACATATTCCACAGGGTATTTCAAACTTTCACCAAAATACCAACATTTCGTTTTTCCTCGTATGATTAACAGATGGGGGTTTCATTTTTAATTTAGAAACAGATACTAAAAAGTCAAATAATTTGGGTACATACTGCTTAAAAAATCATCAAAATCCGCCCACTAGAACAAAATATATTAAACTTTAAAATACATTAAAGTTTTTAGGTGCCCATTTTTCGTGCCGGTGAATGTATTTCAAAAATTATACATTTTAGTTATATACGCTTCTAATGAAACTCGTCTTTATTTTTTTTACTAGAATCCGAAAATCAATTAATATATAGGGTGTTACCATTACCATAAACAAAACTTTGATGTGTAACTTTTTTGGGGACACCCTGTAGAACTCTATATCATTTTAGAAAATGCTTATATTGACTTACATAAGCTCACAAAATTTCACTTCAATACAAACTTTTGTTCTCTTCGGAAAAACCGCGTCGTATATGGCCCGCCACCCTGTATACTTCGATTTCAATAAAAAAATTTAATGATTAGAATATAAGCTGAATAGGTATAGCTTACGCATTAGATTCATTTATTTCAATAAATTTATTTAGAAAAAAAATAAAAAATAAAAAAATTAAGAAGGAAATAACTAAGAATTTACTAAAATTACTAAAATAAAAAAATAAAAACAATGAAAAGAAATGGGTAAACATTTTAGTATTTTATCTATAAAACACAATATCACAGTAATACATTGACAGTAATTGAATTCCGAGGTAAAAGTTTCTGGACACTCAAATACAAATAACATATTATACTGACCAAATACAACTGACCAATTAATAAATTAACGTGCTGTATGGTTAAAAAATATTAGCTTATAAAACAAATTGAATCACTTATATCAAATGAAATGGATACTGCTACTAATAGCGCATTTAATTTATATTCTATGTATATTTTTTCCGGTGTATGATATAGCCTATAAAATGTTGCAAGGTTATTTACCTCTAAAATTAGTTTACATTTCCGAAGTTGTTCCGGTCGATGTTCCTTCATGAGAAATTTACAAAGATGTCCGGAATATCACCTTCGGAAAACCATATATTGACCTAAATTTTCTTTTCGTGCAAAAAGTCGTGGAACTTAATTTACATTCACATGTATTTTGTCTTTACTATAGAAGTAAGTGGACAATTTATTCATTTTTCCTTTACTGTAGTGTTTTGAAATTTTAAATTTATTACTTAAAAACTCTTAATACTTCGTAAATAAATCTTCTGTATGATTTAAATGATCCAAACAAATTTACTTTATGTATTAATTCTGATGAATTTAAACAGGACCATAAATAAAAGTACATAATATCTATTTTAAATTTTATCTATTTTTATGTAATTGATTCTCTTAGTCCAGTTTGACAGATACCGGCTAATAAAAAAATTGGTCAAGTGCGAGACGGACTCGCGCACGAAGGGTTCCGTACCATTCATTATCTATACAACATTAGACATTATATCATTATAAACTTTTTTCCGATTTAGCTGAAATTTTGAATGCGCGTATAAGTAATTTAAAAAAAAATGAAGAAACACATTACTAAAAATTGTATTAAACAATAATAAATACGTAAAAAGTAAAAATAAATATGTAAAAATATGTAAAAATTAAAAAAAAACGATTAAAAAAAAGTCGCATTGACTAGGATTCGAACCTGCCTTACTACGGCTCCAACGTCATAGCAGCGTAAAGTCCTAACGCTTTAACCACGCGGCCACCGAGGACTTGAAAGATTCTATGTAAAATTCTTACTTAAAAGATAATGTTTAGTGAAAGTACTTTTTTATTTATAAACATTTATTTAATTCTGTTTTTAGTATTTGTTCTTATAGCGGCAACATAGATACATTATCTGTAAAACTGTCAACTGTCTAGCTATAACGGTTCATAAGATAGACCTTTGTGACAGACGGACGGACAGCGAAGTCTTAGTAATAGAGTTCTCGTTTTTACCCTTTGGGTACGGAACCCTAAAAATGGAAACATGGAATAGAAAATAAATACCTACTTTTGTTGAATAGATCACGAAACAACTCAATAGTAAAAACAAATAATTTAATTAGTTTTATTTTAATACTAGCGCGTACCCGCGACTTTGTTCGCGTCGAATTAATCATTTGTAATGGTGATGATAAAGCAAAGCAAGAATTTCCATTAACATACAAACTGGATAAAATTTTCTCACATTTATGTCAGCATGAGAAAAAACAATATGGCGATATTATTATATAACTTGGTAATGTTTGAGGGGTAGTTTCATCTCGTTGGAATTTGAGTTTCAAAAAATCCGTTTGCCAAAAATAAGCTTTTTACGTCAAGCAGTTTAAACAGAATCGTGGGTAATCAATTACCCAACTTTTTGGAACATCCTGTATGATTTTTTTAAAAAATTCGAAATATGTAAAAAACAAAATAAGTTATGAGTGTCCAAGCGTTTTACCGAAAGACTAACCGATTTTTAAATAACAAATATTGTAATATTTGGGGGGCGTTTTCACCCTCTTAGAATTTGAGATTTGAGAAACCCCTCCTTATCGAACCTCTACACCCCACATTCAATCCGTTTACCAAAAATCAGCTTTAAACGTCAAGCACTTTAAGCAGAATCGTGATTACTCAATGGTGATATTTTATGAAACACCCTGTATAAATTTTTAAAAAATCTTAAAATATGTAAAACAACAAAATAAAATATACGTGTTTAAGAGATTTTCCGAAAAACTCACCGGTTTTTAAATAAAAATATTCTAATATTTGAGGGGTGGTTTCACAGAGGGGTGGTTTCAACCACGTCTGTGATGTCCTTAACATCCGCAAGACCAGGACGACTGCTCTGCATCCACAATCCGATGGGATGGTTGAACGCATGAACAGAACCATCAACCGTTATTTGGCCAAAGTAGTCTCTGACCACCAGAGACTGGGACAAATTTCTTCACCTGTTCCTGTTGGCCTATCGTTCATCCGTCCAAGAATCCACAGGGCAAACTCCAGCCAGCATCGTTATGGGACGAGAAGTGCGCCTACCTTGTGACCTGAAGTTTGGTTGCCGACCAGGAGAAGATGTCGCCGGAGAAGATTATGTCCATAGACTACGCCAAAGGATGGACGACATCCATCAGCGAGTCGGCCTAAATATTCAAAGCGCTAGTGACCGAATCAAGGAGCACTACAACATTCAAGCTGAACATGGAGGGTACCAACAAAGGAATTTGGTGTGGCTGTACAACCCGCAGAGACGTCGTGGATTATCTCCGAAGCTACAATTCTCGTGGGAAGGTCCATACGAAGTCATGGATAGGATTAATGACGTCGTATACCGTATCAGAAAATTGCCAAAAGGAAAACCGAGGATAGTTCATTTCAACCGTTTGAGCCCCTACCAAGGCGAAATAGAAGATCGTGCTGGGACCGTGAGAACCTGCAGCTTTGATCCCCCTGATTCGGAGATATCCTTTGACAATTTCATGGCCCGATACAACAGCAGTGAGAAGGCTCGCTATGGTGTAACCAAAGAAGAACAACGAGACCTATTTTCCGTGAATCCTGATAATTCGCTCGCTCACTGTGTGGCCCGAGATTTGCGGATGTCCAGAGGAATCGCTGCGACGTTCAATGAGAAGTTTGGGCGTGTCGGAGAACTACGCCGACAGGATCCAGAGGTTGGAAGCGTCTTGAGGCTAACCGATAATGCACATGGTCAAGCAAGACACATCTTCTACCTGGTCACCAAGGAATGGTCCCCGAGTAAGCCGACATATCTCAATCTATGGAAGATCCTTATTGAACTGAGAGAAGTCCTGCTAAACAACAACATTACACGATTAGCCATTCCGAAGCTGGCGTGTGGACTCGATGGTTTGAGTTGGCGTACAATCCGAAACATGACTAAAGTCTTGTTTAGATTTACAGGAATCGAGATCCTCGTTTGCTGCTATAACCCAAAGCTGAGATCGGGCGAGAAAACTGTAGACTGTTTTTTCTACCAGACTTCTCAATGTACCAGGGCCAGCTTTGCAAATACCTTCATTCACCGTGTACATCTCGGGACGAGCATGTACCTAAGAAGGGGGCAGTGTTGCGGACCCGTGCCGTGTGAACTCAGCCTTAGGCCTGGCCACTCGCCTATGACTCATACGCCCAGGAATGCCGTTCTAAGAATGAATAAGAATTTACTAGACAAATCTGGATTGTCTGTTTCTCTCCTATATAAGCAGACGCCGGGGCCTAAGAGGGACAGAGATAAATAACCGATCGACGCGTACAGTGACAATCGCCGCGCTAATTCAAAATAAATTTCTGTTAGATAAATAATTAGATAAATTGTAAATAAGTTATAAATAGTTCTTTAAGTCTTTTAATCGTTATTGTTTTTGTTAATTAGTGTTAAATAAATTGTGTTTAAATAAATTGTGACTTTCTATCCACACGGAACCGACGAGAAAAACGTAACAATATGTTGCCATATTATCAAGATATTATGTTTTTTTTTAACAAAAAAAAAGTTAGAAAAATTTCCAAAAAATTATTCTAAAAATTTTAAATTTTCATTTTTTTTTTCGTGAGAAAACCTCATAAACGTGTTTCTGCCGTCGAAATATACTACCCCTAAAAATATTTGCACTTATTTAAGACTCACCCTGTATAACTGAATATCATTAATGAACCAATAATTAATAGTTATTAGAGCAAAATCAAATCTAGTTTAAAAATATAATGACTTAAGTGATGCAAAATATGAATAACTCCCTCATTTATGGAGGTGACATTATATCGTTTCATAAATCAAAAAAGTAATTTTAGTCTAGTCAATGTGTACTCAAAAATGCCTATCGGGGGAAAGTTTTGGGGTAGTTCTGATTTCTCCTTTTTATAAGGTTTTTTTGGGGTGCCGAATTCCAATCTGAGATTTTGCTAACAAAATTTCTTGACGGAACATGGAGAAAAATGCAAAATAGTGGAAACATTTTTTTGCAGTTTTTGGATTTTTTTTTGTTATTTAGAAGCGGTAACTCAAAATACGCTAATTTTGAACCAGCGCAGCGCTAGAGCCTAATCGGGTTAAGAAATTTTGTTTGGTCTTACTTTGTATAGAGGTATTATTTCTGAAAATTTATATTTTTGGAATTACAAGCAAAAAAAACAAAAGTTGCATTTTATACGTTTTCTTGCATTTTTTCAATGTTCAGTCACAAAATTTTGTTAGCAAACAGCAGATTCGGATTCGGCAGCCTAAAAAACAAAGAACAAAATAAATCAGAACTATACCCCAAACGTTTTTTACCAAAAATTCAATTTGACTAGACTATATACAGGGTGGTCCGAACTGTATTCCGGAAACTTATTCTGCAGATAAAAATAAGTAAAAAAGTTCATATAAATGTATGTCCTAAAATGCTTAGTGTCTGAGATACAGGATGTAGAAGTTTCATTTTTATGTAACGTACGTAAGTAACATCAATATTTGGATGAAAATTGGTGTCTGGGAGTTTTTTGACATGATAAATTTGATTTTGATGTCAATATGACTCCTACTAGTAGAGAGCGCCACCTACATGTGTTTTGACTGTTTTGAAGCGTAAAAATATTTTGTCCGTACCTGTATAAAATTACCGAGCAAAAAATTTACATCTTTGTAACTTTTTACGTAAAAAAATATCTCTTTGTAAAAATCGCTACGAGCAACCGTTCTCAAGATATTTAGAATGGAAATAGTCAATACATGTCATTATTGACGAAAAATAAACACGTTTAGTAGATAGTTATTTTACTGAAATAACAAAATTTGGGAAATTTTTATTTTTTTAAATTAATCATAATTTTTTCTGCAAAAAATGACGATAAAACAGTTTCTGTTGAACTTTTAGCACAAAAACATTTCAAATTTATGATTTCAGTCTTCAAACCAGTTAAAAAATATGTAGGTGGCGCCCCTTATTAGTAGGAGCCATATTGACATCAAAATCAAATATCTCATGTCAATAAACTCCCAGACACCAATTTTCATCCAAATATTGACGTTACTTCAAAAATTATTTGAAAAAAATCGAAATAAAAATTAAACTTCTACACCCAGTATCTCCGAAACTAAGCATTTTAGGACATACATTTATACGAACTTTTTTACTTATTTTTATTTGCAGAATATGCTGCTCAAGTTTTCAGAATACAGTTCGGACCACCCTGTATATTACAGACACTCGACGGTTGAAAATGCCATTTTCGATTAATCAAATGGACCTTGCTGGTATGTTAATAGGGAATTTAATCCCCTTGCTCTCTGACCTAAGCTGTATATTTATCCGTTGAATATTTTCTAATAAAGTAGACGCCAGGCGTTCAGATTTGTTTGCTCAGTCTAACAAAACGAGTTAGATCTGCTTTCAGCGGTGTGTGAATAATCGGTTGTTCATACAGACGTTAAAAAACACACACTATAGACGCCTGAATAACGCAATCTAATATTATTTGCAATGTGGAAATTGCAAATAATCTATCCAAAAAAATCCTTTATGGGTATGTCGCCACTGCACTGCTAGAAAAATCTACAAAATAAAATAGTTATTTTTTGTAAACACTTCTGCACTTTTCTTCACTTCTTTGATTTTAAAGAACATAACATAAATAAACATAAAATACGTAAAATTTAAAAAAAATCATACAGAAAGTTTGGGTTTTTTGGTTTTACCTTATTAAGTAATTGTTATCAGGTGTAATTGTTCATTTTGAAGTTTAACTTAATATAATGTTATTTTAACAGAACGTCAACGATTTCTTGTAGACGTATCTGTTTTAAAAAGTAAAGTGTTCTCGAATAGTTCAATTTAAATATTTTAAATAGTTTTTTTCTTGATTCTTTATATTTTTTTTGCTTCCGACGATGGAAAGAGAAAACTTTCCGAAACGTTAAGCATTTTTTTTTTCTTTGTTAGGCAAATTTTTATTACTGTAAACACAACTTCTGACAAGCAGCGTCCGTTTAGGTTTAACGCCAGAAGTGTTTACAAAAAATAACTATTTTAATTTGTAGATTTTTCTAGCAGTGCAGTGGCGAAATACCCATAAAGGATTTTTTTGGATAGATGAATCCGCCACATAGGTATAGACATTTTTTGCAAATAATCTATACTAATATATAAAATCCCTAAGTGACTGAATCACTGATTAATCACGATCCTGCTCAAACCACTCAACGTAAGAAGCTCAATTTTGGCATACAGGTTGATTCTAGGGTGTAGAGGTTCGATAAGAAGGGATTTCTCGAAATTCCAGTTCCAAGGGGGTGAAACCACCCCTCAAATATTACAATATTTTTTATTTAAAAACAGTCAAGTTTCCGAAAAAAGGCTTAAAATATTTTAAGATTTTTAAAAATGTATACAGGGTGTTTCAAAAAATCTGGTCATTGATTAATCACGATCCTGCTTAAAGCGCATGACGTAAAAAGCTAATTTTGGGAAAACGGATTGACTTTAGGGTGTAGAGGTTCGATAAGAAGGGATTTTTCAAAACTTGAACTCTAAGGGGGTGAAACCACCCCTTAAATATTAGAATATTTTTTTATTTAAAAATCTGTGAGTTTTTCGTGAAAACTCTTAAAACACGTTTATTTTATTTTGTTGTTTTACATATTTTATGATTTTTTAAAAATTTATACAGGGTGTTTCATAAAATATGACCATTGAGTACCTAATCACGATTCTGCTTAAACTGCTTGAAGTTTAAAGCTGATTTTTGGCAAACGGATTGACTGTGGGGTGTAGAGGTTCGATAAGGAGGGGTTTCTCGAATCTGAAATTCCAAGAGGGTAAAAACGCCCCTCAATATTTGTTATTCAAAAAAACGGTTAGTCTTTCGGGAAAACGATTGGACACGTATAATTTATTTTGTTTTTTTATATACATATTTTGAATTTTTTTAAAAAATCATACAGGGTTTTCCAAAAAGTTGAGTAATTGATTAACCACGATTCTGCTTAAACTGCTTGACGTAAAAAGTTTATTTTTGGCAAACGGATTTTTCGAAAGTCAAATTCCAACGAGATGAATCTACCCGTCAAATATTACCAAGTTATATATATAATAATATCGCCATATTGTTTTTTCTCATGCTGACATAAATGTGAGAAAATTTTATCCAGTTTTTATGTTAATGGGAAATTCTTGCTTTGCTTTAACATCACCATTACAAATGATTAATTCGACGCGAACAAAGTCGCGGGTACACGCTAGTATTAAATAAAAGACCAAGAAACTAAAGTAAAACTTTTTATTCTTACTCTTTTTAGACTTTCATTGTTTTACTTTTAATATCTTATTTAGCTTTTTTATATTTTTGTGTTTTAAGCGCTTAACAATCCAAGGTTCGCTGGAATATAATATATCATCTGCAAATCACTACACTTCAATGTGGAAATTTCTCTTTTTACGAACATCAAAAAACTTCAACTGAATAAAATATCTTCTCCTACTCTGGCAGTATC
Organism: Sitophilus oryzae; assembly: GCF_002938485.1. Classification (NCBI taxonomy): domain Eukaryota; kingdom Metazoa; phylum Arthropoda; class Insecta; order Coleoptera; family Curculionidae; genus Sitophilus; species Sitophilus oryzae. The sequence continues at coordinate 1,690,977 of NW_022145960.1, read as the reverse complement.
CGTCTGCATATAGGGTCTAGTTACCCCCGTGAAAACGTAAGAAAATGTTCTAAAAGCATTACAAAATTACCAGCTATACATATTTTCACAACAAATCACCTGAACTTATTCTCTGAATATCACTCAATAAATATTCTTGTTTTACGATGACCACGCATCTTTCGATGACTAGCCACCAACTAAAACTCTCTTGATCACAATTAACACTTTTTCTTCTGAATCTTCTGAAAATTATAACTGATTACTAAGATTTCTACAAATTTAGACCCTCGAACTGTTAGCCATCTGAAGCACGATACTATCACCACGACTGACAGAACGGAAGTCCACCTTGTTGATCTATTGTGTCCCCCTTTCTTGAGATGTAACTCATCATACAGTCTCAGGGCTTTGATAAAAACCAAATCAAAATCAAATCAAATCATTTATTGCATGTTAATAGATACAAGTATCCTTACACAAAGTCATATTTTGTAAAATGTAAAATTATAAAATAAGCACAACAATTATCAAACAGTAATTTAAAGTACACAAAAAAACAATAAATACACAATGTAAATGTTTTGACCTATAACTACGCTATAACCCTTCACTGTTTTCTAAAAAATCAGTAACACTAAAATAAGCCATATCAAGAAGGTAGCTTTTAATTGTCGTTTTAAATTGATGTCTTGGTAAATTTCTGACGATTTGAGATAATTTATTAAAGCATGCAGGAGCATAATGAAGGCTGGAGTTCCAAGATCTTTCGAGGCGCAAATGAACAGGCTTTATGTTCATTCTGTTTCTGGTTGCATAATTGTGTTGTTCATCATGCGTAGTATATAGTTCTAGGTTATCCTTCACAAATAAAAGACACTGGAGGATATAGCAACATGGAGGTGTCAGTATTCCCATTCTTTTGTAGGCGTTTTTTGTATCTGCTTGATAACTTAAATTTGACAAAATTCTCAATGCTTTTCTTTGCAGTCCAAACAGTCTGTCAGCATGAGCTGAGTGACTCCAAACAAGTATTCCATAAGTAAGCATCGAGTGAATGAGAGCATGGTAGGCAGCTACTAACACATCACCACATAGTCTACGTGACTTTCAAAACTCAGTTTTGTGTCAAATTTTATTCCCAGAAATCGGACACTACAGGAATCTATTTTATATTTTGTTTTAAGAGAAAAAATAACTCTTTCTGTTTTAGTGTCATTGAAGTATAATCGGTTTGCCTGAAACCAGTCACCAACATTTAGCAAAATCGATTCAAAATCAGTTTGAATTTCTTCAGGGGATTTCCGAGCACATAAGATAGTAGTGTCATCGGCAAACAAAATCATATCATTCTGAAGCGTAGCCACGGGTAAATCATTAATGTAAATTAAAAACAATAAGGGTCCTAATACTGAGCCTTGCGGAACCCCATATTTTACAACACTCACATCAGAGAGCGTACCGTTGGCTAATGTTTGTTGAGATCGGTTTACAAGATAATCAGCCAATAATTTCGAACTCAAATTATTTACTCCATAATATGAAATTTTCTGTAAAAGTATGTTGTGATCAACACGATCAAAGGCCTTGGTAAGGTCACAGAAGACCGAACCAACATAGTTACCGCTCTCAAAACCCTCAATTATATCTTCCATCAAACGAATGCAAGCCATTGTTGTAGATTTTCCTTTACGAAACCCAAACTGATTCTCTATGAACAAGTTATTAGATTCAAAGTAATGTGTTAACTGGTGTTTCAATAAATATTCAAAAAATTTTGAAAGTGTGGGTATTAAATCCTATAGGTCTATAATTATTCACACTTTCAGGATCACCTTTTTTAAATACTGGTACGATTTTGGAAATTTTTAAACAACTGGGATACGTACCGTCTCTTATACATCTATTGAATAATTTAGTTAGAGGATATATTAATAAATTTATTACTTTTTTAACTAGTGGAATGGTCATGTTATAAATATCTTTACTATGCATATTTTTTAACGAATTTACGACGTTTCGAGTTTCTATGAAAGTTACCTCTCTAAAGGAAAAATTTAGATTTAAATAAAAAACTTTAGGCTTTGATTAAACCAGTATCTAGTGCTAGTGTAACTAGTTACGTGAAAGATTGGAGGGTCTCAACGGAACCTTCCCTATCAGATCACAGAATCATCGAGTTCAAATTAGGAGGAATCATACTCCAAACTGAAATTCGAAGGAATCCAAGAAAAACCGATTGGGAACTATACTACACCAATCTCGTAGACAACCTGGACCAAATAGATGCAGGTAGGGCTAGGAACCACCTGTATCTAGAATGGTACGCAAAGGAAGTCAGTGGTGCAATATTGGATGCATATGAATCTAGTTGCCCCACAAGTAAGGGCATACAAAAAGTAACAACAAGCCCTGGTGGAACAAAAAGCTGGCCAATCTTAGATCGGAGGTCCGACGACTCTTCAACAGAGCCAAACCCAGCGGCGAATGGCAGCTCTACGCCGAGAAATTAACTGAGTATAATAAGGAGATTAGAAGGGCAAAGCGGTCTGACTTCAGATGCTTTGCGAAAACATCACTTCAACTACTTATGCAGCTAGGCTACAGAAAGCTATGGCCAAGAGTGGGCCCATCCCCAACATGGCACTTAAGAAAACTGACGGAAGCTACACGGAGAAGATGAAGAGAGAGCTAACCTCCTACCTTCATACACACTTTCCAGGTAGCATATCTATTGATACGCAAGTAGCTCCGACTGAACCCCACAATCCTTGCAGGGAAGACTGGGAGACGGCCAAGCTAGTAATAACAGAACAAAAACTGAAATGGGCTATTGACACCTTTCAGCCTTATAAAACAGCAGGAATAGATGGGATTTTTCCTGCCCTTCTAAAGAAGGGTCAGGAAATAGCTACACTCCATCTATTAAACATTACAAGAAGAGCGAAAGTCATCTTCATACCCAAAATAGGCAAAACTGACTGGGCTAGCCCCAAATCAGTTAGGCCTATTAGTCTCACATCGTTCATATTAAAAACGATGGAGAAAGTAGTAGACAACCATATTAGAGTAAATCATCTACAGGTTAAACCACTGCACGATAGTCAGCATGCATATAGAGCGGGCAGATCCACAGAAACTGCTCTGTACCAGTTAACTGAGCTAATACAGGCTAGCCTGGATAGCAAAGAAACAGCACTTTGTGTCTTGTTGGACATTGCAGGGGCGTTTGACAATATACCTCACAAGGTGGTCAAACGATCTCTTGAAACAAGAGGGGTGAACAGTACGATATTTCGCTGGTTTTGGGAAATGCTCTCAACACGAACAGCAGAGGCTGAGATAGGTACCAAAACTATAGTTGTTAAAACAACGCAAGGAACTCCACAAGGTGGAGTGACTTCCCCCCTACTGTGGAGCTTGGTAGTGGATGAACTACTGGAAGAATTAACTCTAGCGGGAATACACTGCATAGGGTACGCAGATGACATAGTCATCATTGCACGGGGAAACATGAAGGCACCCTGTATGATATTATCCAAAGAGGACTCCGCATCGCAGAGAGATGGTGCAAGACTGTCGGGCTGAGTATTAACTCAGATAAAACCGCAGTAGTGCCATTCACCAGAAAGCGAAGTTTGAAAAACTTGAAAAGAATACATCTAGATGGAAAGGAAATACTGCCATCACAGGAAGTGAAATATCTGGGAATAACCCTGGATAGTAAACTTCTCTGGAACAGGTATATTAAGAACATTACCAGCAAAACCACAAAGGCTCTCATGATATGCAGAAGACTGGCGGGAAATAGGTGGGGCTGCGGCCCTAACATTTTGCGTTGGATGTATACCATGATAGTGAGACCCATGATTACTTATGGAGCAGTTGCTTGGTATACAAAACTAGAGCAACGTACAGCAAGGCAAAACCTGTGCAAAGTACAGAGACTGGCATGTATCTGCATCACAGGTGCATGAGAACATGTCCAACAGCAGCAATGGAGGTCATTCTAGACCTAACACCACTGCACATCGTCGTCGGCAGTTATGCCAATGCGACAATGATTAGAATGGTCATTGACGGAAACAGTACTGGGAGAATTTTCAGGTCGGGGGCTTGGAACACCCTCAAAAATAAAATTCCACTTCTCCACCTCCCAGTGGATGACATACCAATAATTTACAACTTTGAGAAACACCTCACTGTAGTATTGAGTAATAAAAAGAATTGGAAGAAAGAAACGCTTACTCAGCATATAAAAGACCATACCATCACTTGGTATACTGATGCTTTCAAAACCAAAGCAGGGACAGGGATAGGAGTATTTGGGCCGAAAACTAAATACTCCGAACTAATGGGCACCTACCCCAGTATCCTTCAGGCAGAAATTTACGCTATCGAAAGATGCGTACAATTTATCTTAGATAGAAACTATCGAAAACAGGAAATTGCCATCCTATCCGATAGTCAAGCAGCACTTAACGCGATCAACTCAGTAACCATCAATTCGAAGTTGGCCAAAGAATGCCTAGAGAAGCTTAACAAATTAGGCAAAGAAAATAAAGTCGGTGTAGTTTGGGTGCCTGCTCACCAAGGGATAGAAGGCAATGAAAAAGCAAATGATCTAGCTAGAAAAGAAGCGAACACTCCACTAACTGGACCAGAACCGTTCTGTTTTCCTAACGGGAACCAACTGAAAGCGGAACTGAAGAATCTGGAAGACTCCATCCGTAATATAGAATGGGTGTCCTCCAACGGTCTAAGACACTCGAAAAAGTTCCTCAGAACTTACGACCGAGAAAAATCAAAGGTTTTCCTTGATTTAAGTAAAAACAATCTTTGGATTGTCACGGGGTTTCTAACAGGACACTTTCTCCTCAACGAACACCTCAGTAGGCTGAAACTGAGAAACAACGGCGAATGCAGATTTTGTGGGGAAAATGGGGAAACACCAGAACACCTTATCACTGAGTGCGCCGAGACGACAACCATTCGTGCCATGAACCTTGGCACGTCTGATGTCGAGGATGGAGAGCTGGCCTCTGTGGAGCCGTCTCAGATACTGGCTTTTCTCAAAGCCCTGAGACTGTATGATGAGTTATAACTCGTTATAACTCAAGAAAGGGGAACACACAATAGATCTGTAAGGTCGCGGTGATTAACTCCCCTTCTAAACATTCTACATTCTACAAACCAGTATCTGAGACGGTTTTAGAGAGAGTGGTTCTCCATCTTCAATATTAATAGTACCAAAATTTATGACACGAATGCGGTTGTCGTCTCGGCGAACTCAGTGATCAGGTGTACTCGAGTGTTTCTCCACTTTCTCCACAGAATATGCATTAGCCGTTGTTTCTTAGCTTTAATCTACTGAGGTGTTCATTGAAGAGAGAGTGTCCTGTTAAAAAACCCGTGACAATTCGAAAATTGCTCTTACTTAATTCAAGGAAAATGATTTTTCTCGGTCGTAAGTCCTGAGAAATTTCTTCCGAGTGTTTTAGACCGTTGGAGGATTCCCCTTCCAGGTTACGATAAAGTTTTCCAGGTTCTTGAGTTCCGCTATAAGTTGGTTTCCACTTGGGAAGCAGAATTAGTGATAGCGATTAGTGTAGTGTTCGCTCCTTTTCTAGCTAGATCTAGATAGGTTTACCTTCTATCCCTTAAAGGTCGATTTATAGATTGAAAACGGTGCGGTTCGACGTTGCGGTTGCGATTATTTCTATTGGCTATTACGAACGTTTCAAGGTCAACGTTCTTGTCGAAGTTAAAAGTTGGTTAACTTTTGACGTAAAACGTCAACCGCAACAACAACCGAAAAATTTATAATCAACAAAACATCCTGCGTATAAACGAAGTTTTTACCGACCGTAACGTCGGGCGTCGAACCGCAACGTTTTCAATCTATAAATCGACCTTAATGGGTTGGCACCTACAGTAGGAGGACTTTATTTTCTTTGCCGTATTTGTTTAATCTCTATAGGCATTCCTTGACTAACTTATTATCTATGTAGATCGTCTCAGTTAAATAAATTAATAATGTAACGATTTTAGTTCGTTACATGTATTTTTTATATATGATTTATATGATGTCTGGCGTATCGTCACCCGATTCCGTATCGTTCAGGCCGGATAATTTATTTGACGCGCTTGGCGTGATTTTTACGTTCTCTAGTCCACAACCCTGTTATCGTTTGACACAACCCTGATATCGCTCTGTGGAGGCGCTGTCAATATCGCTTCTGACAACTCTCTGTGCTGTGGACTCACTTTTGCTTTTAGCGCTCTGTAGCCTAACCTAACCATCCCGGCTTTTAGAAATGTTGATTATTTAAATCTTGCTGTATAATCTGAATCAGCTGCTATTTCAAAGCAACAGGTAAAGATGAAATATTGTCCTTTTAGATTCGATATTATTACTGCATATTTTTAGGGTAGAGTTTTGGATGTCCCAACTTAACTTGTTTTGTATTTTGCTGGCACGTTGGCGTCCTTTTCTTTTGTCCTCCAGAATGTTACATGGAAGAAAGGACAGTTTCTTTGTTTTTTATTGAGCCCTCGGAAGTAATTCGAGGTAGGTTTATTTTGTTTATTAGACTTGGTTTTAAACAAGAGTTTCATATTTTTAGGGTCCATGGTACGCACTATTTACAAGGTACGGGCATTATCCAAGGTCCTAGTAGTATCCAAGGTACGGGTAGTGTTCCCCTGTACCGTTATCTTATGGACGGACTGTGTCTAAGGTATGGGCAGGTGTCCCATATCTATGTATTGATTCCAAGTTCGGGCATTATCCAAGGTCCTAGTAGTGTTCCAACGTACGGGTAGTGTCCCCATATTGCCCAGCGTGGATGTAGCTTGAGCTCCATGCTGCTTCGTTCCCATCTATAAGCTAGTTAGTAGTTACGGCTGTTCCAATTCATGGTGTCCTCATTCTGGCCCCTTTTGTTGTATTGGCTGGCCGAGTACAGAGAGGCGAGACCACCTCACGCTGCTGTTACTGTTTGAAGCAAGATTACATAAAGAACAGCTAAGTGTAGATTTAAGTTCTAGTTTTACATTTAACATCTAAAACATTTTCAGTCTTAAACAATAACGTACATCTTAAGTAATACCGTACAGACTATGTTTAGTGGTTAGATTGTTAAGAACATTCATGTCGATTTAATATTTAAAATATGATTTAGATCTTAGGTTTCATTACATTACGTCTTATAATGGTATTACTTTCATAGATATTTAGTACAATAATTCTTAACACCACTTTCGTTGACATATAACCACTATAATAATTGTTAAAATTGTACAATGCTATTTACCATCACAGTCCATTTTGAATAAATATAGTCATTAGTTTTAAGTAATATACAACTGTGTTTTCTTTCTCTGTACATGCCTGGCGCCCAATATCTATATTTTTTTGTTTATTGTTATTGATTAGTTTTCTCTCCAGTGAAATACCATATCCACGACAGCTCTCCGATGAAAAGCTGCCGTTCGCAGTGGTAATGTTTATAAAAAAACGCTACAATAACATGAACCAAAATATCCCAAAATCAGATAAAAAACGAGATTTGGTATGTTAGTATATGACATAAATTAGGATTGATTGACGTATTCAATTCATTTCGGTCACTTCCTGTTTCACCGGAAATAACTAAAACTTTTTATTTTTAAATAGCACCCTCGGATGTTTTTTTACTTTCAATAGAATGACATGACTTCTCAATAGAATGACATATCATATGTCAACATTTGAAATTTTCACTTAAAAAAGATTGTATTTTAAATTTCAATTTAAAGTGCCATAGCTGTGTTAAAAAAAGGAGCCTTGGAAAAATAGATTTGATCGTCTGACGTTTTTAGTGTCTTGTCCTGGTCGGTTAAAAGATGCCCAAATCATATTTTTAATCATATCTCAATTTTTTCAAATGGAACAAGGGTGTTTTCATTCATTAGGATATTTGCAAAAAAGCACTTTTTAATCTAACCACACACTTGACATTTCGAGTCAAATTTTCCTTATGAACCGCATGTTACAATTTCAAATAAACCACATGCAGAAATGTCAAAAGCTGACATATATGTCATTCTATTCAGAGTGTCATTTTCTATCGAATAAAGTAAAAAAATACCGAGGGTGCCATTTAAAAATCAAAACTTGTAGTTATTTCCGGTGAAACAGGAAGTGACTGAAAATGCTTATTAGGTAAATACGTGACTAAATTGTAATATATGTCATTTACTAACATACCAAATCTCGTTTTTTTAAATAATAATAGTGTCTTCTTTAGTAAAAATCCAGATTTATATTGTACAAAATTTATCGATTTGAAACATATTTTTTGAAAACGTGTCCTTTAAATACGCCAGATTTAGTTACACATGTCCAAAATAAATGTATGCTTGGGCTTGGACATAAGAGTACCTAGTACCGTAATGGTGCTATAGATTTAGTGTGATAAAAGCAGATTTTAATTATTCAAATCCATCGGTTTTGGTATAAACTTTTCCAAGAGGTAACCCTTTCAACACTCCAGATTTAGTTACATGTAAAAAAAATAATATATTATTGTATATTTTGTTTCTTTTGTGTGTATATTGTGTTCTGATAACCTAGAGTGCCAGAATAATTCTAATTTATGTCATATACATATTAACATATCAAATCCCTTTTTGTTAACTGAAAAAATAAAAAAGTTATAGGGGTGAACCATTTTTGAGACGCACCCGGTAAGTCATATTATGATTTCTGAACAAAAGTATACTCATGACTCAAAAAAATATATATTTATCGGTGTGATTGAAAATCTACTAGAATAGCAACACTGCCGCCAGACAGTAGTTCAAAATCCAATTTTCAATTAATCAAATAGACGCTGCCAGCCCGAATCTAACCGGCCATTGATTAAAATTCGATACACACACAGGCGCTCACTCTCCTTGATCGTAAGTCGTGTAATTTCCCGTCGAATATTATTTAATAAAGTGCATGCAGGTCGTTGGGATTTGACCTATTTTGCCCCAAAATGGCGTCAGCATCGACGGTGGAGTGGCCGTGTGTCGATTTCAGGCTCTGATAGACTATAAGAGGGAGAGAGAAAGAAAGAGGGAGAGCGAGAGAGATGGCGGAGGTGATACAAGGTGCAATTTAGAATTAAATACGGTGACAATTACCAAACAAAAACGCCAGGAATAACGTATTAAAATCTAAAAAAAACTTAAAATATTATACTTCATATTTTCTTTGGTAGATACTAGAATTTCTTTCCTACGACCATTTTATGAAACAGACAAAACTGGCATTTTATTCCTAATGGTTGATATTATTTTATAATGCTTGCCTCTCCACTAAAAATACAACCACACAAACAAGTCCCCTCTTATACCCTGTAGTCGACACAATATATCTGAAACCAACGAATGGTGAACCATTTTTAAACTTGAACCAAAACTTATTAGTTTTGCAAAATAATCGATCATATCGATCACCGATACTCCACGGCAAACGTCAGAATATCGACAAATCAATGCACAGACAAATTCAATATCGATAGAGGGGTGAAACAAGGCGACACACTCCCCCCTAAACTATTTGTTGCTGTGCTAGAATTTATAAGTTAAAAATGATAAACTGGGACTCAACAGGAATTAACATCGATGGCAAATTAATAAATCATCTCTGTTTTGCAAATGATATTGTTTTAATAATAGACAACATACGGGAAGGACAGAATATGCTGGATATGCTAAATGATGCTTCGGAAAAAGTCGGTTTGAAAATTAACATATCAAAGACACAATACATGACAAACCTAACATTATAACATACGTTTGGAACAAGTGCATATCGTCGGTGAAACGTGATAAAGTGCTAACTCCATTATTCCTAATTTTAGAGGAGAGAAAAGAAACGGCACTCGAAAATATGTACAGGGTGAGTCAACAATAGAGTAAAGTCCATTATCTCATTTGTTTCAAGGTTTACAAAAAAATGTTTAATATAAAAGTTATAGAGATGGTTAAGATACACATTTTAAAATTATTTTAAAATATACAAGGTGCTTCAAAAAGTGTGGCGGCTATAACATATGTTTTTTTTAAATACAACACCCTATTTTTTATTTTATTTTTAGATTCTGCGTAAAATTCCATAACTTTTTTATATAACTGTTATATACCTAAAATTAATAGTTTTTGTAATATTTCAAATTATTTAAACAAATGTTAAATTGCAGTGTGGGAAAAAATTGTTAGTGGTGCCATTGTTTTTGAAGTTGGAGTATCAAAATTTGGTAGGAGAGTTTTATAGAGATGAAAAAAAGATATATGTAAAGATAATTTAGTTAAATGATACAGGATGTTCAAAATATATTTATGAATTTCAACTACTTAAAATTAAAAAAAAAATTAATTTTAAGTAGTTGAAATTCATAAATTTTCTTTTTTTCAAATTTTTTAAACGGGACACCCTATATATTATCATTTTTTCTGATAGATTTGACAAAACTCTTCAACTTTTATTAAGTACCTATGTCATATCCCTATTTTTAATAGTTTGCGATTTATTCCCATTTCTTTCTATTTTTACCTATATTTTTAATACAATTACCCTATAAAATCATAGTTGCCATGGCAAAATAAAACTATTTATTACTTACCTTTAACAAGTAGCATCATAATTAGTTACAATTGCTGGTATTAGTTAAAATTAATTAACTTTACTCAAATAAACTAAATCGCAGTAGTGAATTTCTTGGTGTATTTCTATATTATGAAAGATGACACTTGGATTTTTCGTCGGGGCGCCACAGATCAGGGTAATACTAGATTACCTAATTGCTGAAGACTACTGATCTGATGAATGAATTTTCTTCGACATACAGTAAAGTTTTTTCTCGTAGTAATTCTGGTTTATAATTCATTTGGTAAAGCCAATATTACTACTGCCGCGAAACCGTCCCATTACACACTGAAGATGTTTTCTAGCTAATATACATCTATCCTTATAGTAGTTAGCAAAGTACTATATAATATATAGTACTGAATCAAAAAATGTGGTTTTCTAAGCTTGTCCGTGTTCCGTGTATATCAATCACATTGACTAATTCATTTCAAGAAAATCTGTAACTATTATCTCTACCATTTATACTTATTACAACAAATTAAACTAAAATTCAAATTTTGTTCTTAACTTGCTTAGCAGATATGAAATTGTGATAATTGTTACTTTTTGTCAAGGCAACTATGATGTTATAGCGCAATTGTATTAAAAATATGGGTAAAAATAGAAAAAAATTGGAATAAATCGCAAACTAATAAAAATAGGTATATGAAATTCTTAATAAAAGTTGAAAAGTTTGGTAAAATCTTTTAGAAAAAATGATAATATATAGGGTGTACCATTTAAAAAAATTGAAATTCCTTAATTTTAAGTAGTTGAAATTCGTAAATATATTTTGAACACCCTGTAACATCTAACTAAAATATCTATATAATAATATATATAATAACTTCTCTATAAAATTCTCCTACCAAATTTTAGTTGTCCAACTTCAGAATCAATGCCATCATTGACAATTTTTTAACCGACTGCAATCTAACATTTGTTTAAACAAATTTAAATATAACAAAAACTATTCATTTTAGGTATATAACATTATATATAAAAAAGTTATGGAATTTTACGCAGCATCTAAAAATAAAATAAAAAATAGGGTGTTGCATTTAAAAAAACATGTTTTATTCGCTACACTTTTTTGAAGCACCCTGTATACTGTATAATAATTTTAAAATGTGTATCTTAACCATCTCTACAACTTTTATATTTAATATTTTTTTGTAAACCTCGAAACAAATGAGATAATGGACTTTACTCTATCGTTGACTCACCCTGTACCACTTAATGTGCCAACCACTTAATACGAAGAAAAATAAGTTTATTGGCTGATAGGTAAATGAGGTATATCAATATATCTCCAGCTGATGTTAAGGAATCGTTTGGTTACATCAATCTATTGGTAACGTCACGTATGTGATATAAATGGATTGGATACCAATTAGTTAATTGGCTTAATTAAATAAATTGATGTTAGCCCAATCCAAATCAATTGGATTGTTATTGAGTTAGAAAAGTTAGAGAAAATTACCAAATTATTGGAAACAGACTAAAAC